>NW_010207738.1:12222-20774 GCF_000695765.1 Mesitornis unicolor
GCCTTTTACCTTATGTTTGGAGTTTTGTATCTGCATTTGGAGTCTTGTGGTAGGCATGTGAACATACTACTGCTGTGCTAAGAGTGGATTCCCTCCTGATGAACCAAGGCTGCACAACAGCTGGGGCACCCCTGCAGTGTGGGCATGGGGTTATTAGCTCTCTGTTCGTGTGCTGTGCACACTGAGGACTGACAGCTGGCATTAACTTATCTGCTGGTAAAGATGTAATGTGGATATACAGTCCTGAAATCATACCAGATTTCAGCAAACAAGAACTTGTTTTTCCCCTTGTTACAGGATAACAGCCAGTAATGTAGACTTGTGACTGGAATTTGTGTATGACAAGATTAGCATAAATTTTAAGAATATCCATTACTGCATTGGAAAGGGCATTGCAAATTAAAATTAAACAAGGCTCTAACTGTTGCTAGAGGCATCTCTGATTCTTGATCTACAGCTTTAGCTGTTGAACTTTCTTTAACTGTTTCAGACTTAATAGCCAACGTAAAAATAGCAGTTAAGGTACTTGTCAGAAGTAGGTGAATGAAGCCAATTTTGTAATTATTTGGTGAATAAAAGAGTTATGTGACAATTGACACATTGTTCTGAAGAGCTCTTACAGTTGTGTTGGAGTATTACTATCAATTTTTGCCTTCTGAAAAGTTTGTACTTTAATTGAATATGTTAATGCAATCAGAAAACCTTTAAATGGGTGCAAGCAGTGTAGAAATTTAAAAAGCACATAGTTATGATTTATTAGGGGAAGATTGGGAAGATGTGGATGCTGTAAAGCCTAGAATGGGTGCTGACATGATGATTCTGTAGAGGTTTTAAAAGCACATTGTATTGAGATTACAGCATTCTTACTCCATTCTTATTGCTCCTGAGTTTGATTTTTGTCTGTGCAATGCAACATTACCATTCTGCGTTTTACTGAACATAAAAGGGAAGCTACAGCTATGACAATAGACTGACTGCAAAACCAGATTGCCTCCTCTGAAAGATGTATTCTAAAAAATGGTCCTCTGGTAAGAAACCTTCCCCCTCTACTCTGCCCTGGTGAGACCGCAACTGGAATATTGTGTCCAGTTCTGGGCCCCTCAGTTCAAGAAGGACAGAAACTGCTGGAGAGAGTCCAGCGTAGGGCTACAAAGATGATTAAGGGAGTGGAGCATCTCCCTTATGAGGAGCGGCTGAGGGAGCTGAGTCTCTTTAGTTTGCAGAAGAGGAGACTGAGGGGAGACCTCATTCATGTTTTGAGAAGAAACTTCTCAGTGAGGGTAACAGAGCACTGGAACAGGCTGCCCAGAGAGGTTGTGGAGTCTCCTTCTCTGCAGACATTCAAAACCCGCCTGGACACCTTCCTGTGCAACCTCATCTGGGTGTTCCTGCTCCGGCAGGGGGATTGGACTGGATGAGCTTTTGAGGTCCCTTCCAATCCCTAACGTTCTGTGATTCTGTGATTCTGTGTGAAAAATCCCCTACAAGCTATAGAAGTAAACTGGGACAGAACACCCCCAGAAAAATTCCACATTTTGCAGGTGGTTGATATGCCATGCTGTACAGTGTCTCATGTGTTGCAGAAATGGTTTTGACTTACCATAGGAAATAATTTAGTCACATGTGAGACTTTTTATAGTAGAGCTAATCAAAGAAGTACTATGTAATATCTGATTGGGGAAGATATATTTCATTCCCGCTTTAGCTTTTATGTGAGTGTCATTTTTGCTTCTGTCATTATTACATGATACAGGGCCTCAAAGAATCTAAAGTCAAAATACAGCTGAAATTCTTTATTACTGTATTTATTGAATTTTCCATTTTTTCTCATTTAGTATACCTTATAATCTGGAACTTAATGTGCACTAGCTCAGTGCTCTCAGAAGCAGAGCTAGTAAGAAATAATTGCATATAAATTTATTTAATATTTTTGTCCGTCTCCATCAGACTGAGTGACAAAACCATGCTTTCAGTTCTCTGCCTTTGTATTGTCAAGATTTTAAAAGTTCTCCCTTTTTTTCTTGGATTAAATAAATAGTTTTAAACTCAGAAGGAACAAATTCAGGACACTGAGTAACTTCTTTATGTTGACAGTTGCAATTGAATTATCCTGTGTTTCAACCTCAAGGAAGAAAAAAACCCTTGTCTGTAACAAATTAATATGTGCTAATTTCATTCCCCAGTAACTACGTTAAGAATTAAGGTTCTCCAGCAATCCAGTCAGTGTGAAGCTGAGCTTCAATATTAGAGAAAAAGAATGCAAGTCAGGCTAAGTAATGAGATGATAAAATTTCATGTTAAATTCTTCCATAGAGTAGTATGTTGAGTTCTTATTACTACATCATTTAAAAAAAGGTATTATAGCAGTACAGAGGATGGTAGTAAAAGTTGATTTCTTTTAGAAGCAAAGTCAGGCATAAAACCATATATGTAGTAATAGCTAAGTATCTGAGAAGATAAGTGATAAAAGAGTTGAAATATATAAAAAATGTAAATGGATTAAGCAGCACAAAGTTTTGCATTTTCCTTGTTAACAAAAACATTTGATGTCAATGAAAGTTGGTGATAACCAATTTACCTGGCTGCTGCAGATCTGAAGCCTTTCTTATGGATATTAGAAGCAGTCAGTTGGCTTCTAGAATATTGTCTTCTCTCATTCTGTTTGTGTTACAGCTTCAGTTTTTTCATCATTAACAAATGTTTTCACATGCTGCCTTGGCAGTGTATGTCTGACTTTCTAAGGTGAGATGATAATGTATTGCATGGTCCCATTGTGTGATGTGGTCTTGCTGAGACTCAGTATCAGTTCAAGTTAACAGTGAGAGTAAGGTCAGGCACCAGTGTGAAATACAACAATTTTAAACAAAAAGGTCCCATGGCTTTCTTATTAAGCATATACCACAGTTGAACTTTAAATGTGGCCAAAGCAGCAAGGCCACATTATCTATTAAAGTTCTCTAAATGCTGTTGGATATCATTTGTATAACGTTCTAGGTGGCTGTGACTCATGGAGAAGACTCATTGCTTGCATCAAGCTGCGTCCCGTCTCTCAATCGCCGCACCAACACACCACACTTGTTCCCTACTACGTAATGAAGGAGAAGAAATCCATGTTTGGCTGTTCATATAGCCACCAGAGAACAAGAAGGAAAAGCATGCCAGGCTTGAGACAGCTGCTTTTGTTCACTGTGCAGAAAGTCTCCAGGTGCGTGTCAGCAAGGTAAGCAGGAGACAGTCGGTGATGAAGTTCTGTATTTTCTTGGGTATTTCCTTAACTTGAAGAATCCTTTATGCACCCTTTAAACCTTTCATGATTTTAAATCGTTGAGAAGGAGAGAGAAAAGGTAAAGAGAATTGGTTCCCTGGGCTTATACTTCCTTCCTGAACATTTTGGCTTTCTATTCTGCCTATTTCTCAATTTCAAAAAAGACACATTCACAGAATATTCTCTGTCCTTTATGTTACAAGACTTTTTTCCAGGTTGTTAGCCAGGTGCAGGAATCACTGTAGTCCTGATCAGAGAAATGAAAACAAGAATGTTATGAGGGAAGCTTCCAAATAATTGCACCCACAATAGATTACAATGTTTTATTAGGTTAATAGACTTTAGAAAGTGCTTGTTTACAGATTCTTCTCTTGAAGCTGTTCAAAACATGCTGCTGAGAGCAAGTTAAAAAAAATCAATAGAGTAGTTTTGGCCGTCACTTGCTCTTCTGCTGCAATGTGACTGTTCCCATCAGACTTGACTTATTTAATGCTGAGAAGCAGAATCTAAGTTCTGGAACCAGTGAGCTGTGTTTTGTCAAGTTGCTTTCTTTTGTCAATTACAGCTGTTTTGAAGATACAGAAACTTCTCTAATAGCTTCTTAAAGTTCTTTCTGTTACTTTGAGTTAGTAGGTTTCCATGCATAGAAAAGTGACACTATTTCTTTCAAATTTCAGATATGTTTCATTGCTTGATGGCATCAAGTACTGATTTTGCATTTTTGGCCTAAGGTTTATTTTCAGATGACACCTGACTCCACCTATAACTTTTTTTTTAATAAAAATGTGATAGTAGCTTACGCAATCTACGTTTTTGCATGTAAATTGCATTATTTGATAGTAGGTTAGCTAATTTGCATAGCCAGTAGTAGATTCCTGATGTACTAGTGAGAAGCATTTGTCCTTTGGGGATGCAAATGTAGATGTCTCTTCTGAGTGTTTTCTTAGCAACAATATAAAATCTGAGAGACTCTTTCATTGAATAAATTGATTGTATGGTTCTGTATCTTTCTTGAACCTTAGCTTCAGCAGATTCTGGTAGATGGACAAATACTACACTGACAACATATCCAGTGTCGGAATATATACAGTGTTTGGGTACCCACAAAGTAATGTTTCTGCAAAGAAAAAAAAACAACTGGAAGAGAGCTTGTTGTTTTCAGTCTCTGAAACCATTATTTGAATCTCTTAAAGTTGAATATATCTTGTCTTTTTCTGACCATTCTTCCTTTTTGATGGTCCTGAGGCAACTCTTAACATTTTTACAGACAAAAGCAGTGACAAGGTATGGATTATCAGCATTTAAAGGTGTGAGTTTTCAATCACAGCAGCCTCCCTCTCTTCCATTAATTTTCTAATTAAGTTAATATTGCATTTTTCACTATTGCTATCACTGAAATACTTATAGTCAGCTCAAGCTATGTATTAAATAAAGATAGAATATTTAACTACACTGCATGTTTCATTTGAAGGATGAAACTGAATAAACTTGTTACTTCTGGCAGAACCAGTTTCCTTAATAAGAATAATGAATTACATTTTCTTCTCTGCCACATGGCCAGACATGTAGAGTGTATCTTTCCACCTGGGTTCCTCATGTCATTTGAAAAGCCAGAATTAAAAGGGACAGATCAGGGATTGCAGTACTCTCCATTTCATCACGTAAACTTCACCTTTTTGCAGCTGGTACACTGATAACATAACTGCCTAGAACAGACTCAGTAGATATTAACTGTGAGAACAAAAGAGCTTTAATTCTATAGTGTGACTTATGTCCTAAAGAATTTGTATTAGTGATATTGTGGGGATCCATAATCATCTCAGTACTTCAACATAAAATGAGCTTCCTTATGTCTTTCTGTAATTTCCCCCCTGCCTCTTCTTGCTGGCCTTCCTAAAAGTTCTGTCCCCTGAATGTGAAGTGTAGATTTCCTTTGCAGTATCTTCTGTAGTTACAGATACCCTGCAAATTATGCACTTATCTCAGCAGTTCTTTCAGTACTTTATGGCATCTGTATAGAGCCACTGGCAAGTACAAACTAGTTGGGATAAGGAGAAACTAAAGGAAGCATATAAAGAAGAAATAAAATATAGAGACAAGGGAGGAGAAAAGTGTTTTCTGTGCACATTATTGTTTATGTATGTCCTGCAGCTACTTATGTCTTCTTGCTGGTGTGGATGGCACTGAAAACTCAGGTCATCTTTGGAGTTAGTCTTCTTAAGTCTGCAGATCCTTACTTTGAAGTAAATGTCTTTTGTGGCTCTTCATGCCTCCACCTGTAACATTATTTGTTTCTATAAGACTATGTTGTGGCTTTTACTGGCTAGTACAAGGCAAAAGTATCTCTTGGCTGAAGATGTGTGTTATATAGAGACAATTTTCACAATCTGTATTGTGAAGTCACTTTATTTTTTCTGATTTGTAATTTTTCAGATAAGGTCTTTACAAGGTCTTTACAGAGTTCTTAAGCTTGATGACTGCTTCATCAGAGTGTATTGCTATTTGAAGTCATAAGGGTCTTTGAGCTCCTAGGCCTACCGTGACTCTGCGGAACTCCTATAGATGATTGCTAATATTTTTTGCCGGAACTTTCCTACTCTTTGCATATTGATATATTGTGCTCATCCCATATGACTAGTGCAGCATTTTGTTATAAAACGTTGTTTTAAATCACTTTTATGTTTTCAAATGTCTTTGCAAGGTGATGGAATGACTTAGCAGAAAATACTGCAGCTGCTGACAGCAGAGTCTTTTCCTTAAGAAATAATGCTTGCAATAAGAAAGCATAATATGATAGTGTAAGCAGAAAAAAATCTGGAAGATCTGTTGCCCACTTCAGTTCCATGACTTTGGATGTAATTAAAAGGCTTCTAATCTTTGTTGCTTAAACAGTGTGTAGATAGTCCTATGCACAAACTTCACTGATTTTATGAAGAAAATGGAAAAATGAGCTAGAGTGTAGGCACCTGACATGAAAGATAACTTATTTTTTTCCTAAGAATTTTTTTATTATAAAATATGCTTTCTGAGATCTGAACAAATACAGATTTTTTTACTTCTTAGTTCCATCTAATGCAGCAAATCTACTAATGAAAAACAGAAAATAAAGTAAGATTTTGGGGTTTATTTTTGTTTTCCATGCAAACCTCTATCTAATTAAAAAGGAATTAGTATTGTCTTTATTCTACAAAGTTATCTGATTGATTATATTTTCTGTTTCATTGCTAAGTATGTGTCCTTAGACACTCTTGAATGGGACATTTTAATCTGACCATGTTGTATCATGGGAAATCCTATTCCAGTTGTTTCCTCTCTTTCTTTTGTCAAGGATCCTATTTTAAATATCTGATGGCTGTGATAACAGGTTATGTGAAGTGTGATTCATACTTTCCTATCGTATGTACTGTTTTACATATCTATATTATTGCTAATCAAGTCACAGAATCACAGAATCTTAGGAGTTGGAAGGGACCTCAAAAGCTCATCCAGTCCAACCCCTGCCAGAGCAGGATCACCAGACCAGGTCACACAGGAACACGGCCAGGCGGGTTTTGAATGTCTGCAGAGAAGGAGACTCCACAACCTCTCTGGGCAGCCTGGGCCATGCTCTGGCACCCTCACAGTAAAAAAGTTTTTCCTCCTGTTCACATGGAACCTCCTGTTCTCCAGCTTGCTCCCATTGCCCCTTGTCCTGTCGTTGGACATTACAGAGCAGAGCCTGGCTCCTTCCTCCTGACACTCGCCCTTTACAAATTCATAAATGTGAATGAGGTCACCTCTCAGTCTCCTCTGCTCCAAGCTAAAGAGACCCAGCTCCCTCAGCCACTCCTCATAAGGGAGATGCTCCACTCCCTCCATCATCTTTGTGGCTCTGCTGGACTCTTTCAAGCAATTCCCTGTCCTTGAACTGAAGGGCCCAGAACTGGACACAATATTGCAGATGTGGTCTCACCAGGGCAGAGCAGAGGGGGAGGAGAACCTCTCTGCCCTACAACCAACCTGTCTGATACACCCCAGGATGCCATTGGCCTTCTTGGCTCAAGGGCACATTGCTGGCTCATGGGCATCCTGCTGTCCACCAGGACTCCCAGATCCTTTTCCCCTCTGCTGGTCCAACCTATACTGGTACATGGGGTTGTCAGATCTAAGCGCCATCAGCCGTGATGTGTTTTTGTTTTATAGCATTTTGACTTAGTTCAGTGCTATCATGCCTTTCTTTTCCTGTAATTGCACAGAGATTAGCAATACAGTGCTATTTATAGTTTTTTTTCCTTTAGTCTACTCATTCTTTTGTTTCTGGGCCTCTGGAGGAATTATGGGAACTCTCATGCATTGCTTGAGCTCCCAGGGGAGTCTTGAGGAAAGAATGTCTGAGAGTCAGTGAATCTGTTGATATTAGTTAGCCTGAGACTGTACGAAAAAAAACAACAAAAAAAACTCAACAAACCTAACAAACAAAAAAACCAAAACCACCACAGGCTTTTCAGGTGGCTCTGAGTACGGTGAGAGTGCAGTGGTACTCAATGAGAGGCTGCTCTAGGACCACAGTGCAAGTACTCCAAATCAGCTTGAAACTTTGCATTTAAAAAGGCTTTCAATACTGTCTTGACTGTGACAGAGCTTAGGTGTGTGTGGTTACTTCTGGGGGAATGGCTGCTGGTGCTTTCTGATGAAGCTAGTTCCTTCATGATGATTTTTTTTTTTTAATAAAAAGAGTACTTATATTTTAAGCTGAGTGCCAGTCATCTTAGAGCAGGAGTGCTAGATGACATCGCTCTTTCTCTTGTTCATACCATCTTATCCCAAAATCAGTACTATACTTTGACCAGTATTGCTGTGATTAAGGAGACAAACAGATTGCCTTGTTAAAGGTACTCCACAGAGTATGAAAAAAATTATTTGAGAACCGCTTCGATTAATAATTCATAGTTAGCTGATGTAGCAAGACAAACAAAGCACACTCAAAGTTTCAGTTACCTGAAGATCATGTCACTGCATCCTTAAGATAAAGGACAAGATGCTGCTTCAGGACTTTCAGGGACAATGTATTCATTGTTCTTCAGCTTGTCCAATGTAGCAATTAATGTGATTAAGCTAGCGCCAAATCTGCTTTAAATACTATTGTACTGGGTCATTAACTTTAACGCTGTCATCATGTTCTCCTTACTGCATTTACCTTATTTAGGAAAGATACTAATGCTTAGCCTTCACTTGGATCAAGAATATATTAATGCTTCTCACGTTCTCAAGATATTACTCAAACTGTTCATGTATTGGAGCAATAGGG
>NW_010207738.1:20805-22498 GCF_000695765.1 Mesitornis unicolor
CCTATATCCCTTCGCCACTTGAAAGTCCCACTGAGATAACAGCAAGTATCTCTAGATCTGTAAACTAGTGTTTAGCCACTTGTGTGTGTTTTTATCTTGATGAATGCTCTGTTTAGGTTACCTTCAAGGATGCCTAGAATAAAAAAATGATGGAGGTGTTTGTAGGTCATGTAAAGGGTATGATGCAAGGCTGTTCAGAAGAAATCATCAGATAATTCTTAAGCAGTTCTTTTCATTCAAAAGATACGTCAAGGCATGCTGGATTTTCTAGTGAGAAATATTGGGACTGGGTGGAGGTGACTATAAGGAGTACCTGAAGATGAATCAGCAGTGGCTAGTAGGTCTAGACGCGAATGAAACCTGTTAGAAATAGTGGCAAAAACGGCATAGAAAATTGGTTGGTTTTTAAAGATTAACTCCTGATTAGAAGCATCCTGATGAGCCACGTAACTGAAGTTCATTCCACAGAGACTTGGGGAAAGGTTCTGATGTCATTTACACAGCCATGATCTTACAGAAACAGTTATTCAGATAGTAGTTGATGAAGGTGGCTTCTAGTCTTTATCAAATAAATGTCATATACTTGAAAAAAGGAAGTGGATTAACATCACATATAAAAATGTGTGCTAGATACTTACTGTAAGAAAAGAAAAAAAAATGCATTTATTTTCTTTATTACATATATCAGTCTGGCACTGCTGTCATTTTTTGTAGAGGAGTTTCTTGAGCAACAAGGGCATGTTGCAATGTGGGGTATTGTGAACAATCCAGGCTTTGAGAAAGACACTGTGTCCAAGGACGGTTGGGGAATGAGAAACTAAGTATCCAAGGAAGGTTCGGAACTGAGGAAATAGGTAACAAAGAGACGGTGAGAAAAAAAACTAAAGCAAGGATACAGAGAAACCGCAAGGCTTGCAAACACCAAAGCGTGCTGTTAGCAATATAACCAACCAATCATTATAAGGGGCGTTATGCGAATAGTTGAACCAATAATATTATGCTGCATTTATTCCTTTGTAGTATATAAATATGCCTGTGTTTCACAATAAAGTGGAAGCATTCACCATACTCCTATGGAGACTGTGTTTGTATTCCGGAGCTCCCCTAACCCTTCAATTTTTCACATGTGGGAACAAGTGTAAGAAAAATGTCCAAAATAAATTCCTACTTTATAATTTGCATATATTTGACCTTGGGGGAACAAGTTCTTGGACTTGAACTTAAGATGAAGAGGAAATATACACATGTGGCTCCATCTGAAGAAATTCCTAGAAAAGCATTGAGCCAGCACATGTATCTGCTAGTGAATTTCACACATAATCTTCAAATGTTCATATTACTCTACTTTTAAAACTCTCCCAAGTAAAGACAGATACTAAAATCTCGAGGATGTTGGGTCCACCCACTATGACATGTGAAAAAGTCTGTTAGGAACTAGTGTGGAAATTAATCGGTGAACTAATTTCCATTAAGATTAAAATACATTTACAGCTCTGAGATAGAAGGTGGAAGTTTGTGACCAAATGATGCAAAAGTGCAAACTCAAAAAAAGAACCAAAACATTGGTCTCATCTGAAAGAAATAGAGAAATTAAGAATAGTGTCTGGTAGATAGGCAGAAAGTTATCATGCAGATTATAGGGTGCCTTGCAACATGAAGAGAAGAGAGGAAGAGAGCAGCGGAAGTCAGCAGG
>NW_010207738.1:22529-26858 GCF_000695765.1 Mesitornis unicolor
GACACACAACACTACTAGCATATGGAGGTATAGACCATTTCTAGCCGAGGGAGGTTGTGCATAGGGACTTTGTAGGGGGGAGAAGGAAATATGTAAGTGGGCCACCATGTGTGCAATTTGCCATACCTCTGGATTAGCGAAATGTATAACCTGAGTAATTGGGGGATTGGTCAGACGTGCCTGGAATGATTTTCAGGGAGAGATAATAGAAAAAAATTTTGGTTGTGTAATTATGGCTGCTGACCTTCTGTTAAATCCTTATAAAGACACAGAAATCAGAGCACGCTGTTTTGTGCATAGAGAATGGTAAAAGAATGTCCAAAAAGGGAGTAAGGGTGGACTGTGGTGAGTGCATGGTAACTTCCTCCCTATTGAAATGGGGGGCTTGTAGTTTAGGGCTAGGGTCCAGGTAAAACCTAGCAATCACATAACCAAGGAATTGAGTAGCTTATAGAAATTAATGGGAAACTGAGGTTAGCAGGCATGTAACTAACAGTAGGGTAATGAATAAGGGAAATGAAGTACAGAGAAATAGAAACTGAAGCAGCCTAAAAACCGGATAAAACCGACTCTGTGACTTGGAGAAGTGCCAGGAGCATGTGCCAAAAGAAGGCTATGGGAGTTCAGCACGATGAAGACCACTTACTTCCTCTCCGAGACCCTGACCCACGACCACCAGGAGGCACCACGCAGGCGCAACTGGGAGGAGAAGAAGGTGGAGCACATGCAAAGGACTTCTTTGAAAAGGACCGCCTTTTTGGGGAAAGGTTATGAATATGTATGGACACTTAATGAACAGGCAATATGTTACTGTATAAAATCAAAGGAAATCGCTGTTTTAGGTGCACACGTCTGTGGAGGAGTGATATCCCACACACCCATGCGTGGAATAAACATACCTACTTTACAACCTTACAGGTTGTGGGCTCTGTTTTCCATGAGTCGGTTTTAGTGACCCAGATGGGACGTGCTCTGCTTGGCTGCAGGATCGACTGAGGACCGGACTTCCTAGGCACGCCCCAAGCCTTTTCTCTCGGAAGACCTCTGCTCTCCGGCCACTCACTGGGGCAGACATTACCATCTAAAGCTGTGGACAAGCGGTATGTTTAATGAAGGGGGCCAGTAAGTCATAGGGGATGCCCACGCATGGCCGGGGCCGTCGGTAAATTGTGCAGAGACGTCTGGCGTACGACACCGTTCCCGTACAGTAGTACACTGTACACTGCTGACCGATAGAGTGGCCGCTAGCGATCTTGAGGGTAGATCGAGCAAATCTGAGATTGCCACTCCATCCTGTTTTGGGAGCCAGGACGGACCTACTAATGACTAACGACTGTATAAGAAGCAGGAGAAGGGTAAGCGGAATCTCTCAAATTTGTAATACTGTATTTGCAGCTGCAGAGGGATAATAACTGGAGTGACGATTATATATGTGTGTGTGTGTGCCCGGGTATTTTATGTTAAACTAGTGACTGTGTTTGAGGTGTAGCACCGCTGTGAAGTGAGTGAGAGTTTTGATTTATGGTTTCGTACCCCTGTGAGGGCGCAACCAGAGACAAATGGAATTCCTTGAATGCTTGAACGGTGTGTTTAGTATTGAATAGGTTTTTTTGAAAAAGTGGCATGTTGTGACTAATATTTTTATTGTGGCGAGGCCATTGGCAGCAGTTAGACCAGGAAAGCTGGCACTCCTTCGATGGTTTGGGCTCAACTCTTGGGAATACCTTATAGAAGGGTATTGGTTTAGAAGGAACAACCAAATTTATTCAGAGGGAAAATACTTTACCCTTAGTGGGCAGATGGTAGCGCTTGATTGGGAACAACCGATCCCAGATGAGCACATAACCAATCCCCACGCGCTCGGGTCCCTGGGACTGATCCCTTGTATTGTTTGTGGACTAATTAAGGGAAAAGTAGTTAGGTCATGGCATCAGGCTTGGGTTCTACTGCAGTGCCAGTCTTGTGGGGAGCGGTGATATAAGTCCTCTATTAAGAAGAGAGCCAGGTGTCCTAGGTGCCTTCGACAAGAACCTGAGATCAAGAAGTTGGTTTGTGGAAAAGATGTCCCGGAAATTTGGGACATCCTAGAATAAAAATGGGAACAGACCCTGTGGGAGTGTAATAAAAGGTTCAAGTGGAAACTAAAAGATAATAGGAGATAGACAACAATGGGTAACACACAGGACAGGGATATCCCAAAAAAGAGCCCCTTGAGATGCATATTAGCACACTGGAAAAACCTAGTTGGATCTGGAGGCACTGAAAGTAAAAAGACGCTCATTAAATATTGTAACCAATGGTGGCCACTCTGTAAGTTAGAAGATGAGGCAAAGTGGCCACTTAATGAATCAGTAGATTATAGTACTGTTTTACAATTCATGTTGTTTTTAAGGAGAAAAGGGAAACGGGATGAGGTAACATATGTGAACATGTTCTTTACCCTCCAAAACCATCCGGAGTGGCAAAGAGACTGCGGGATCGTGTCACCACAGGATCCTATGGTACTCACCCTCAAGCGAGAGAATGACAAAGAATTCAAAGGTGAATTCAAAGGTAAATTCAAAGGCAGTGCTGCTTGTCGTGCAGTATTGGGCAAACAGAACAAGATCTAACTGATTTGCTTAAGCCTCCCCCTCCATCACAGAAACAGGATGTGGACTTGGACGGAACCTTCACACCCCCGGATAGCCCTGTATCCTCCCTCACCAGGAAAAAGGCTGCACTAACAGTTTTGCAGGCACCTTTCCAAGAAGCAGTAGGACCTGACGGCGGGATGATGCTAATTAAGGCACCTTTTTCCACCACCGATTTAGAAGTATGGAAAAGAGTTACTAGGGATTACCGGAGTGACCCAGTGAGTGTGACCAAACATTTTCAATTTATTGTAAAGCAACACAATCCTGATTGGAATAATATACAATTATTATTAGAATGCATGACTGAAACAGAAACAGAATTAATCTTAAAAACTGCAGGGGAGTTGGCTGAGGAGTATTATAAAACTACGGGGGAAGATGTAAAAGAATACCTCACCCAACAAGATCCAAGATGGGATGCAAACAGGTCTCAGAATTAATCTTAAAAACTGCAGGGGAGTTGGCTGAGGAGTATTATAAAACTACGGGGGAAGATGTAAAAGAATACCTCACCCAACAAGATCCAAGATGGGATGCAAACAGGTCTGCACGTGAGGAAAAGTTGCAGGCATATCAAGGGTGGATCTCAAAAGGAATGGAGAGGGCCATTCTTAAAACCATAAACTGGTCAGCATTATACACAATCAAACAAGGTCCTTCCGAGTCACCATCTGACTTCCTGGATTGACTAAGGGACATAATGTGGCGCAGCACACCGCTGGATCCTGGGTCAGAGGTAGGAATACAACAACTAGTTTCTTTGGTTTTGGGCCAGTCATTAGGCGCAAGCTTCAAAAGCTGCACCCCACAGAAAGCGGGAACCTGGAAGAATTGCTGGATGAAGCGTGGAGAGTGTTCAGTGATAGAGAGGAAAATTATAAGTGGGGACAATGAAGGGTGGTAGTGGTTGTTAGGGAGGAGGAAGAATAGTGGCCCATGTGAAGGAAGACTGACGGGGACCGGAGGATCCACTGGTTATAATGAGGCTAGGGAAAGAGCAAAAGAAGGTAGAATTTCTAGTTGACACAGGAGCAACGTATTCAGTTTTAAACCAGGCTTTAGTACCCTTAGGAAATGGCTTAAGTACCCTTAGGAGATGACTGTATCATGGTAAAAAGGGCAACTGGCCAAGGTGAAAAGGCATATTTTTGTGAACCTCTAAGATATAAATTGGGAAAACAATGGGTCATCCACAGATTTCTGTATATGCCCAACTTCCTGAAGACACTTTTGGGGAGAGATTTATTAGAATAATTGGGTGCAATAATTAAATTTGAGAAGGGAGAGATTACTCCGGAGGTAAATGACCAGCAGTATATACAAATAATGAGTTTATCCCTAGCTAGTGTTCCCACAGAAGGAAAAATCAGCGAAGAAATCACAAACCAGGTATACCCTGGGGTATGGGAGACTGATGTGCTGGGGAAAGCAAGGAATGCCCCACCTGTCAAGGTCAAACTCAAAGGGCGACAACCGGTAAGAATTAAACAGTATCCCCTGAAGAGAGAAGACAGGGAAGGAATTTGGCCAGTAATAGAAATATTTTTACAATGGGGATTACTAAAGGAATGTGAGTACGATTTTAACACTCCCATATTACCTGTCCGTAAACCCAATATAAAGCTGTATAAAGCCAAGACAAGCTGCCGCAGGAGGCGCGCACATTTGTGGTGGAGAGATACCCCGTGCCGCC
>NW_010207738.1:26939-27488 GCF_000695765.1 Mesitornis unicolor
GCCTTCTTTTGCCTCTCCTTCCATGAAGCCAGCCAGAAAATATTTGCATTTGAAGGGGAAAATCCCAAAAGTGGGCTTAAAACTCAGCTTATTTGGACAGTGTTGCCACAAGGGTTCAAAAACAGCCCTACTATATTCGGTAACCAACTGGCAAAAGATCTTGAGTACTGGGAAGCCCCGCTGGAAGAAGGAAAACTGTTGCAATATGTGGATGATATCCTGATTGCCACCAAGACAAAGGACGCTTGTATAACTTGGACAGTGAGTCTGTTAAATTTTTGGGGGCTCCAGGGATACCGGGGATCTAAGAAAAAAGCTCAAGTAATCCAGTGTGAAGTGATTTATCTGGGCTACGAAATCCGTGCTGGACAAAGGACTTTGGGGCAGGCCCGAAAAGAGGCAATATGCCTAACCCTGAGACCGCAAACAGTAAAAGAGTTATGAACTTTCCTGGGGATGACTGGGTGGTGCAGACTATGGATCTATAGCTATGGACTGCTTGTTAAAGCCCTGTATGCACTAGCAAACACTGAACAGAAACATCTTCAA
>NW_010207739.1:0-24863 GCF_000695765.1 Mesitornis unicolor
ATCCCTAACGTTCTGTGATTCTGTGTGAAAGGCCTTGAGGGCAAGACTTACAAGGAGCAGCTGAGGTCACTTGGTTTGTGAACCTTGGAGAAGAGAAGGCTGAGGGGTCACTTTATCACAGTCTACAACTTCTCAAGAGGGACAAAAGAGGGGAAGATGCTGATTTCCGCTCTTTAGTGACCAGTGATAGGACATGAGGAAATTATATGAAGCTGCATTAGGGGAAGTTCAGGTTGAACATTAGGAAAAGATTCCTCACTGAGAGGGTGGCTGGTCACTGGAACAAAGTCCCCCAGGAAAGTGGTCATGGCAGCAAGCCTGTAAATGTTCAAGGAGTGTCTGGACAATGTTGTTATTCATATTGTTTAGTTTTAGGCAATCCTGTGAGGAACAGTGCATAGAACATGATGATCCTTATGGGTCAATTCCAACTGAAGATACTCTATAATTTTATAATGTCATGTATACATTATCCTACTGACTACAAAAATAATTTGATAAAATTAAAAATATACTAATGTGGTTGTTCTACAAATGTGTATTTGTAATTGTGCTTTCTGATGTCTTTTGGAAAAAGTACGTGATTTTAATATAGTATTTTGGGAGAGGTTTTTTTGTTTTGTATTGTTTTGTTTTATTTTTTAATTGTCTTCCTAAAGCAGATGAAATAGGAGATGAAAGTGCAATGAAGCTGGTGAAGGGTCTAGCAAACAAGCACTATGAGGAGTGGCTGAGGTAATGGGTTGTTTAGCTTGAAGAAAAGGAGGTTCAGGGAAGAATGTTCTTTAAATCAACAACTGAGGTTGTAGTGAGGTGGAGGTTGGTCTCTTTTCCCAAGTAACAAGTGACAAGACAAACGAAAACTGCCTCAGGTTGTTCCAGGGGAGGTTTAAATTGGATATTAAGAAAAAATTCTTCACTGAAAAGGCTATCAAGCACTGGAACAGGCTTCTCAGAGAAGTGGTTGATTCACCATCCATGGAGGATTTAAAAGACATGTAGATGTGAAACTTAGGGACATGGTTTAGTGGTGGACTTGGCAGTTTTAGAATAACAATTGGACTTGATGATCTTGAAGGTCTTTTCCAACATAATTGTTTCTATGATGTTATGATTACTATATGACAAGCTTCAAAAAGTAGGTGGGACAGTTTATGAAGACAGATACTATATGATAAAACAATACCTAAATCAGATAGTCTACTAGTTAATTTTTTATACAAATGTGTCTGATAGGAAAAGAATGCTTAAGTACAAAAACGCAGAAATTGGTAAGAAAGAAAAATACAATTATATTAATCTTTTTTAAGGGACCACATTTTGAAAATTTTCTCTATGAATAATCCTCATTATTCAGTTCTCCATATGAGATAACTTATTGTCTCATTCTATTTTTATTATGTTAAGTCCAGATACATTTTTCCTGAGACCAGCTGAAGAAGGTTTTTTCTGTTATTACCCTATAAGCAAACAAGCTTAAGCAAGAGTACAATGATCACTCATTCCATCTAAAGTATGATGATTTACTCAACTTTTTAGCATTACATTTATTGTCACATAGAATCTGTCTTTTGAAATATTTTCTACTGAAAGCAACATGGGTGTATGACACTTATGCTATATCCACCCCTGACAAAAATTGAAATACTTGACAGTAATTTTTTATGGACTCAAAAGTTCTATCAAAGAAACCTATCACCAGCATGCTTTTTTGAATTGTGGTAAACATATATCCTAAGAAAGGCATACTGTGGGCTTAATTGAAGAGCATCTAAGAGTAATTCTGAGGGATCACCCACTGTGTCTTCACAACTCTAGTTCTAGGTGGGAACATCATGTAGGAGGACTGATCCATCTTTTCAAGGTGCCTATGTTTCTTCACTAAATAAAGATGCAAGATCTCTCTAGCTCTGAATATTCCACTAGAAATTGATGCACCTGGGGCATCATGGTACTTATTTTAGGCCAATATGGATTGGCAGTAGGACATTCAGATTAATTAATTCAGAATCTCATTGAAAGGTTGAGATAAGAATCAGTGCTAGTGCTGCACATTCCCATTTCTGTTCTTTCAGTATCTGAAGGCCACTTTTCATGCATTTTTCTTCTCCTAGAGATTAATTCTTATATTGTCTTTCAACAATTTGTCTTGAGTGAGATTCATGTTATGTACTCCTAGACAGGTAAACATTAGTCTAAGCCGCTTGTATAAACCTCCCCAAGAAAAAGGATAAATATCTCCCAAGGAGCATTCATCCTAACTGAAGACAGATGTATAAGCAAAGCAGATGACTGTTCATTTTTCTGCATCTCTGGTGCACAATCCCGATCTCAAGTTATATGCTTGATGCTATTTCAGTGATCCAACCTCTGTATGCTTCAAATTAAGTGCTTCAGACCTCCTGAGCTCTCTCATCACTTTCTCATGCTTGTTCAGATCTCTCCCAAGCCACTGTTATATCCACTTACACTTTTCCAAGAAAACCTGGCAGTAAGAAACATAAAGTTAGGAGCAGAAAACCCCTTCTCAATTATTTCTACATTTTATTAAAGCAACTGAGAATTACAAGTGAGCTCTCAGCTTCCTCTCCTTTCATGAATCAGAGATTAACCAGTCTTGCAGCATTAGCTGAATTCTTCCTTCTTCCAGCAAGTCTCTAACTGAATTGGAAGATTCTGCAAAGGTTTAATTCTTCTTTGAGATAGACTCCTCTTCCCATTATATGTAGTCACACTGACAAGGTGCAAATCCACCAGATCACACTTGCTATACCTTGGAGAACGACTATGGAAGGGACATTATTGTGCCATTAGCAATTGACTAGTAGTTGATAATGCTCCAATGATTCTCAGTCACTCTTCCACAAGATATGAAAGATCTTCCTTGAACAGGTCAATCATTTTAGAATACAGTACAGGAAGATATGCTTGGGTAGTCACTGTTTCCACACACAGTCTGAAAGAGTTCACAATGTGTGTATTTCCACACAGTACAATCATAGTGAGCCTATTTGTAATACTGAGAGAAAGATAATCCCATGGAAAGATTCTCTTACTGGAACTAAGAATCCTCTTCATCTTTCCACCATGAGTCCAAAAGCAGATGCAGCCTTGATCTCGATAAGGGCTGGTACAGCAGTAGGAACTGCAACTTCATCTCATAATGGAAGAATATGCACCATGCCTGGTTCTGGTAAATTGGTAAGGGTGCTAATAATAAGACATAAACTTGAGTTGTCTCTGTTCCTTTAAATTCTTGGGTGCAAAGCACTCCTTTTCATACTAGAGAAGTGCTGGCTTCTTGTGAAGAACCTGCTACTACCACAGAAACACGAGATTTTCCACACTACACAGCTACATCTCTAGAGCGTAAGAATAGCTTTGCAGCTTGTCTCCTGCTGCTGTTTCTTGATTAAGAAATGAGTGTAGCAGTGTCTTTTTGTTGGAGACCAAGACACTGTAGTGGACAATAGCCTGTCTATCTCCCAACTTTATCTTCAAAGGTGAGATTCAACTCCCAGTCTTACAAAATTATTTTTTTACTTCAGAAGAAAATTTGTTAGCATTACTGGGACATATGCAACTAGTTGTTTACTCTTGACATTGTAGTCCTACATATTGTTAATGGTAGCAAGCTGTGCATTGTATGTCAGGATATTTCTTCACCTGCCTACCTTGGTTCCCTCTCTCATCCATTATCTTTGTTTCTCCTCTTTTCACCCTTGGATAACTGAAGTCCTTGAAGAGAGAAGCCCATATTTCTCATTATTTCACATTTTTCTCTTCACAGATGGTAACCCCACCTGCAGATCTGCCCTTTTCATGCCATTACTAGCTTCATGCCCTGTTTAAACTCTGTTAGGTTTGCAACCAGGTCACCTGCTGAGGGAATGGATACTTCTGACAAGATCCAGACTCCTATTGAGCAAACGAGTTACAGACACAGAGGTCCAATTATTATTAAGTGTTAGCATAATTGTAATTATAAGTAGAATGTTTCATTATAATACAGCTGTTGAGGCTTTAATGCATCCCTGTAATGTGCTTTATTAATAAGCTGTACAGAATTGCTGACTTTACAGTTTTCTGGATCACATTTATGATAACAAAAGAGGTTATGAAAATGAATTCACTACGGGAGCCCTACTGCGTTAGTTACAATGATTCACAAGTTTATTATGGTAATAAAGCAATATGAGACAATAATTTTGGGAACTGAAATACACTAATGATGCTTCATATTGTTCCTAAAACATTATGCAGAAGTGGTAAAAAGTGTTATGACTTGCAGATAGTCAAATGTAGCAGATGTCACACTACTGATTAAAAGTGAGAGAGTTTACTCGCTTAGCTTCTGCACTGTTTGCTGCATCCTCCTAAGCCTTCCAAAGTGAAGAGAATGTTTAAGTTGGTTGGTTGATTGGTTGGTGGACAGAAAAAGATGATTTTTGTTAATTCTTACCAATTTCTAAATTAATATTTTAGCAAGGAACTATATGATCTTATCTTCACTAGATATTTTCTATGTAAATTTATTGACACTTGGTAAACAGGTCTCTGAAGCAAAAACAAGTGTTTGAAAGCAATGTTCTAACTAGCCAACATCTAACTGTTGGCCGGTTAAAATTGCTCAGGGTAAAAAAAACCTCCAGTGACTTTGAAAAAATAAGAAAAAGATAGATCAGAACAACAAGGGAGATTTATGAGACTCCTCCCAGTTTTTAAATAATGGCAGAGTACATTGTTCTGGATAAACATTTTTAGATTACATTACCACATACTGTGTTTGATTCATTCTAAGCAGGATTCCAGCAAGACTTACTCCAGCTGAGTTAGGATTACTCAGAAATTGATAACACTCTTTAGATATTAATTTTTATTAATCTGGGTACAATTGCATTGAAAAAAAGAAGGCACCAACAAATTTACTGTGTCCTGTTTGCCTATGCTACTTAATAGTTAACTGTATCTTTGCTTTTTACTTTCAGTCTTTTTGACTAGTTTACTAAAAGACAGGTCTCTGAAGGGCATCGTTCTTAAGGATTGTGGACACAAATTAGTATGTGACACTTAACATGAGGACAAAGTTTTTGGCTCTGGTTCTCTTTCACTCAGCAGTGTAGAATTATGCACATAGATCCATATGTGTTTGTATAAATATATAATATTGATATTAAAAACACAGTTTTACATTAAAAGATTATATATGTTAATTTGTAGCAAAATTGTGCTGACTCTCATAAATTATGTCACATTAGTGAAAACTGGAGAGTGCAATATGCATTAAATGTATTGCAGCATGATAAGAATGATCACAATTATGGAAAAATTCTCATTTAAAATGAGTTTAAACTAATGAATGACAAAGTTATAAAAATATGTTTTTCTCAGAACACAGAAACAGTGAAGACATTTAATGAAATTAAAGGCAGCATATTAAAAATGATGAATATAAATAATTTTTCATAAACTGCATGGAACTCATTGCTATAGAAAATTTGCAAAGCCAAGAAAATTAAATAAAATTGAGTATTTACCTGCAGATAGTAGTAGACATAGAATCTGGTGTCTCTAAAAGATGCTTAAAATACAAGGAGAAACCTAATCCACCTATTTTAGGGGACAGCTTAACACAGTAAGTACTTTAATTCATTAGACATCTACTTAAGGAGCTAGTTTTCATTATTCTGAAAATGCCTTATGTGCTTAATTTTGTTCGCCAACATGTGCTTGAGATGTGTTTTCTGTTGAGATGGCAAATTTTTGTTCAATTGTAAAATATAATTTCAAGCTTCAGTTATATTACCCTTAAAAAAGGGGGTGATTCTGAGAGAAAATTTGAAACAATCAGTCTTTTTTTCACTCAGCTGTATGTGCTATTAATTAGGCTCACTCCTCTGGTTTGTTTATGGTACTTTCATGCTGGACATCACAGTGGCTTTAAGTTAACTAGAGAGAAGAGCAATACTGCATATGATTGTGGCTGCAATCCACCTTTGCTTTTATGCAAAAGACTAAATCCCCTCACAACAAGCTCTTTAAGTGAATGCTCAGACTAGTAGATTATTAGGCAAAAAGCACTTTTCTTCACTCTTCTAGTGAAGAGGGTTAGATGTACTGAGTTATAAGAACCTTGAGTTGATGATTTCCTATGATTTCCTTCCAGTAGAAAGAACTAGATACTTAACAGAACTAACTGAGTTTCATTTTGAAAGAACTCATTTGAAGGTTCCTTATACATTCAATGCAAAAAGGCAGGCACCTTGTCTGGATGGACTATATTTCTTTCTGCTTTTCTTTAAAGGAGTCCCTCCTTTGACTCAGCAGAGAACTTTATGTTAGATAGACTGAATTGCCTCCATGAGGTCAAATGCCTAAAATTTTGGCGAGGTAGTTGTTAAAGTATGTGCCTAAACTAAGATGCCATAAAAGAATATTCTGTCAATATAACTGAATGTTGTAAGGTGGAATGGCTGATGCCTCATAATGCTGATCAGTTACAAATCTGGTGTGACTCAAGGTAGCCACCATTCTTAAACTTTTCACTTTTTAGTGATTATTGAGCAATGAGGAGCACAAAAAAAATAATTAATCGAGAACTGCAAAAGAAGACTGGAATAATGAAAAATTTCACTAGACTTAAAAGTATTTCGAGATGTGGAAGATTTAAGCTTCACTTGAAATGTATAATAAATGGGTGACAGCAAAAAAGATGACATTTAGAGGCAGTCTTATTTCTGAGGCATTACCTGATTTTAATATTGCTCAGTTAATTCAAGCAGAGGAGGCTAACTGTATAACTATTATAGAAATGAGAAGTACCGCACTTCATGTAAAATAGATAGAAAGATGCTTTTAATAGAGTTTATTAAAATAAAAGCAGAGAGAAATTTGTAATGCATCTATGAATAAGAACTCATCTTGCAATTTGGGGGAGTAATTGGAATTCCCTATTATGGAATTGAAATAAGATAAAAAATAATAATAAAAAAGACAAGACAAACATTAAAAAAACTTGAATGAAAACAAATTTGAAATAACAAAATAATCAGTATTTGCTAAGCAGAGAAAATTACCTAAACAAGACTGAATGTGATGCAGTATGGATATGACTCTTGAACTGCTGGAGAATATACTACAAAGAATTCTATTGAAACAGAAAGATATGGAAAATTCAGAGCTGGAGTCCATCCAAAACTCTGTGTTACAGAGTGCCAAGCCAATACAACACCTGAGAAAAAACAGAGGAGATTAACATAACCATAAGAGACTGCAAGTATCAGAACAGAGTGTGCATATTGACTAAGTGGATGAATGTTCATTGTTTCAGAGGAATGATTCATATGACGTTATAGTAATGAAGGAATGGCCAAAAAGTACATAGGAACTGTACTAATTTAAATTGATACAAAGGGCACTGTGGTGCCAGAAATAAAGACATTAGTACTGCTAAAGAAATCCATAGGTAGGAAAAACGAGGCAAGATGATTATGTGGGTCTTAACTTGATTATTTTGTTCACAGATAGAAGTATGTCAGTTAAATATATGTGGAAGTAAGTTGCAAATTATAATTTCTACCAGCAACTTTACCACTAATAATTATATTATTAGATTTTCTGCACAGATGATATTTTGTTCTGGGACATGACAATAAAAAAGTGTGTCCAGTGACTCCAGGCAACCGTGGAGAAAGCCATAGCTTCTGGGTTAAAGCTAAACAGAAAAAAAATAATTAAGGTTTTGTTATTGGAAACATATCTGGGAAGAAATGAAATGTAAAAGAAGATCAAAGTAAAACTGTTCTGATCCTCAGCATGCCTACCATAGCAGAGAAGAAAGGATAATTCATGTTAAAAATAAATGCTGGAATTCTGTGACTATATCAGTAATCCCTGTGTTACTGTCCAAAAATGTCCAATAAAGCTGCGACACAAATTCTAACAAAGAAATTAATACATTGAACTGGTTTTTATTAATTTCTTTTTAATGTTTTTATAGTATTGTATAGCATTATATAATTGTTTAAAAAGCTTAGTGAACTTAGCCCTTTAGAACTGTTGTAATAAATAGAAATCTAAGGATATGTGTCTGTTATAATATAGAAAATGCATCTTTGCAGGCTCCATAGTGGCAGGTTAGCTGCCTGGGAATTTTTTACAGTAGACCTGGCTTTCAGCTCTGACTGCACTGCAGTCATACCTTAACTTATTCATAATAATACATGAATGTTAAAAACCAGTTTTTCATCATAGCTGGTTCTAAATGTCATGGATTATTTAAACAACTATCTTCTATTGTGTTCAAATAAAGAAGATAAATCTGTTCTTATTCTTAGATGTTAAAAGCTTTACTTTAATTCTAGAGGGAAATTGGTAGCTAAAACTGACCGTAAGCTGCTTACTGCCAGTTCCTGGGATTCATTCCTGAATTTCAAATTGTGTTGGCAAAATCTTCCGCTATAAATTTATAGATTTCCACCCTAAATGTGCAGATCAGATAGATTGTTGACTTCTAGATCCAATTTCTAGAGCAGTATTTAACTATTTTTGAAAAAACAAACAAACAATGACCACCTAACCTTTATGAAATATCTAGAAAACACCTTGTACATAGCTTTTACTGTTTTTCATTATTTTTGGCCATAGGCATATAAAGATCCACTTAGAATCCACTTCAAATTCTTTTTCAGACCACCTTTATATGACTTATTGCCTGAAAAAATAGAACGTGTTCAGTAGGAGCAAGTCAAGGTATTATCTTAGGCAGAAAGCAACATCTATACAAATAGAACCCAAATAAAATCCAGAAGTTTCTGAAAAAACTAAGTTTATCTGATGTATTTCATGTTTCGCAAAAGTCAATAATGTCCTGCTATTCAAGACCTTGTAGGGATCTAAGTAAATGTAAGACTAGTATGCATGGCTTGCAATGTTATACATTAGTATGGCAGAACATTAGTAGGACCTTAGCTGGAACATCAGGTGGAATTTCTCTGACCTAACTTTATATAGCTTAAATGTACCATCAATGTCTGAGTTGAACAGTGTAGAAAATATTTTTAAAAGCAAATTTCATTTTACCCAGACGTATGAAATCTAAAATTGTGCAGATGAAGCTCACCCTGAAATACCTGTTTATCTCCAATTTGCAGAAAGGAAAAAGAAAACAGTGAAAAGGAATTTTTTCTGCCTCTAAGAAATGAAATAAATATTCTGCCATGCCTGGTCTAAGTAAAATCTCAGTAGAAAAAGAGTTTCTCAAGAACGATGGGGATCAAGAGTCTGGAGAATGATCCCAGTTCTAGAAAACACCATCCTCCAGGAAAAGGAGATCTGGAGATCTTTTAAACATTTTCCTTTTTGACAATAAAATCCCAGCCAAGATGAGAACTAATGGAGATACTACATAAGAGCAGTTGGCAGTTTTTGTGGTTTCTTTTTAAAGGAAGGTCCTCAGATACATGTGAGAGTGTCAGGCACTTGAGAAACTGATTTCACATTCCTAGCTAATTTTAGGTCATGAATGAACTAAATGTTTTGTAAAAGAAAATATTTCTTAAATTTTAGTGTTATGGATTACTAGTTAATATTGTATGCCTAAAAGGGATATTTTGGGAGAACATAACAGGTCTAACATGCCACATGAACAACACAGCCGTTTTCAAGGCTAAATAAATGTGATTGGGAAGTTTACAAAGGTTTATTTTTAACTATATTTGGGATTCAAACAGCCTTGAATTTTAAAAGCTCATGACTCTAAATCATGTTTTCATGTAAAACCAGGAGATGCAGGATCTGTGAAAAAACTTAGCAAATGTTGTTTTGGTCAGTATTTAAACAGTTGCATGAAAGTAAGTGGTACACAGGCAAGGAGTGATAAACTGTCTTCTGACTGGCAAAAAAAGAAGAAATACTGAGACTTTTCTGAATTTTTCATTATAGCCAAAGGTACAGTAGTAAGCAAAAGCTTTATTAACTTAAATTCCTGGATAAATCTGGTGGAGCCAAATTGCCTAGGGAAATGAAATAAATTTTTCAAAAGCCTTCCCATGTCTTGTGTACTCCTTGAAGAAGAGTTTAAATCTCTGATTCCTGCTTTATATATCAGACCTCTGACTTCTGAGTCATACGAGTGTCACTTATGATATCCTACCATATAGTGAGCTGCTTATATTGGAACTATAATAATATGAATAATCAACCCCACCATTCACTTGAGAAGCATATAGAAAGCATGTTATAGTGGAAATATCTATCAACATTGCTTTCATTGCTGTGTAAAATAAAAAATAAAAAGTAATTAGTTGATATTTTTAAAGGAAATACATTAAGACATTGCTGGGTTTTGTGGGGTTTTTTGGTTTTTGTTTGTTTTGTTTTGTTTTGTTTGTTTGTCTAATTGTAAAAGAAAGGGGAAAATCAGTCAAAAGCAAAAGTGACGAATTAATGGTTTTGCATTTTTAAATGCCATGGCATGATTATCTTATCTCTAGATTTCAAATAGCTCTTACAGAAAATGTCCTTCTGCTTCATACATAAGACAGCCAGAACACCAGATATGGAGGACTTCCCAGTCCTCCATCTGCATAGCTGAACATGGTGTTTTAGAGGACAGGGGGCAATGGTGGCAGCAGGCATGTGTCCCCAGTAACCCCCCCACCCTCCCATGTGCCCCTGCAAAATTTGTATGTTCTGCAAGGGGAACCATGGACTACACCTCACGTCAAAACATCTTCGCTAAAGAAAGCAAGATGGGTCTTTGCTGTAGGAGACTTGATTCTGAAGGGAGCGGAAGATCCTAGATGCAGATCACACCCACTCCTTAGGGAAGTCTGCTGCCTCCCTGCTGGGGAAAGGGTTAAGTACATACAGAGAAAACTGTCGAAACAGCTGGTTAGGGGATTGGGAGCACAAGTAGTGTTTGCCTCTATCCTACCAGTTGCAAGGACTGATGAAAGGATAAACAGGAAGGGCCACAGATCAATGCCTGGCTTTGAGATTGGTGTCATCAGGAGGACTTTGGGTTCTTTGACCATGGGCTGCTTCACAAGATACCAGGCCTGCTTGAAACAGATGGGGAACTCCTATCTCCAAGAGGGAAAAGGATCCTGAGGCAAGACCTAAAAGAGCTCATTGAAAGGTCTTTAAACTTAAACTGGGCTTGTTATTGAGGAGTCTGGAAGAGGCATGCCGGTACCTGTGGGACAGTGTGTTAGTAAGGTCTTACAGCTGGCCATCTCACTGGCGGTGGAGGATAGTGATTTATACAGCAGCAAAGACACAGGAGTTGATAGGCTGGTAGCTATGGAATGAATGGTTTGGTGGGAATTAGGGCTCCTCCCTGCAAAAAGGCAGCAGGATCATTAGTCCAGCTGAAGTGTACCTATACCAACGCATGCAGCATAAGCAATAAGCATGAGGAACTGGAGGCCATTGTGCAGCAAGAAAACTATGATATAGTTGCCATCACAGAAACGTGGCGGGATGACTCGAATGACTGGAGTGCTGCAATTGATGGCTACCAACTTCTCAGAAGGGAGAGGCAAGGGAGGAGAGGCAGTGGAGTGGCCCTCGATGTCAAGGAGAGATATGAATGTCTAATACTTAATGATGGTGATGAAAATGTTGAACGTCTATAGGTAAGAATCAAGGGAAAAGCCAACAAGGCAGACATCATGGTGGGAGTTGGTTACAGATCTCCCAGTCAGGAAGATGAAGCAGATGAAATACTCTGTAAGCAGTTGGGAGAGATATAACGATCAGGCCTAGTCAACATGGGTTCATGAAGGGCTGGTCCTGCTTAATGAACCTGATCTTCTATGACAAGGTGACGTGCTTGATGGATGAGGGAAAAGCTGTGGATGTTGTTTACCTGGACTTCAGTAAAGCCTTTGATACTGTTCCCCATAGCATTCTCATGAACAGACTGTTTCCCCAAGGCTTGGACATGCATACACTCTGCTGGATCAAACACAGGCTGGGTTGCCAGGCTCAGAGAGTGATGGTGAATGGAGTTAAATCCAGTTGGTGGCCAGTCACAGGCAGTGTTCCACAAGTCTCAGTGTTAGGGCCACTCACGTTAAATATCTTTATCAATGATTTGAAAGAGGCAATTGAGTGCACTCCCAATAAGTTTGCAGACAACACCAAGTTAGGTGAGGGTGTTGATCTGTTTGAGGGCAGGAAGGCACTTCAGAGGGACCTGGACAGGCTTCATAGGTGGGCTGAGGCCAATTGTGTGAGCTTTAACAAGGCCAAGTGCTGAGTCTTGCACTTGAGTCATAGGAACTCCATGCAATGCTACAGGCTTGGGGAAGAATGGCTGGAAAACTGCCTGCCAGAAAAGCACCAGGTGTTGTTGATTTACAGCTGGCTGAACATGAGCCAACATTGTGCTCAGATGTCCAAGAAGGCCTGCATCAGAAATATAGCCAGCAGGACTAGAGAACTGATTGTCCCACTGTACTCAGCACTGATGAGGTCGCACTTTGAATACTGTGTTCAGTTTTGGATGCTGCAGTACAAGAAAGACACTGAGGTCCTGGAGAGGGCCCAAAGAAGGGGAACATAGCTGGTGTAGGGTCTTGAGATTAATTCTTATGAAGAGCAGCTGAGGGACTTTGGGTTGTTTAGTCTGGAGAAAAGGAGGCTGAGGGAAGACCTTATTGTCCTCTACAACTACCTGAAAAGAGGTTGTAAAGAGGTGGGTGTGAGTCTCTTCTCACAAGGTCCAACTGATAGGAAAAGAGGAAATGGCATCAAGTTATGCCAGAGGAGGTTTAGTTTAGACATTAGGAAAACACTGAAAGGATTATCAAAGACAGGAACAGGCTCCCCAGGGAAGTGATGGAATCACCATCCTTGGCTGTATTTAAATCCATTTAGATATGATACTCAGGGACATGGTTTACAGATGGGTATGGTAGAGTTAGTTAACTGTTTGACTTGATGATCTTAAAGGTCTTTTCCAACCATAATAATTCTATGATTCTATGATAAAAAGTTAAAAAAATTACCTTCAATATAGATGACTTTTAGGTTTAATTAAAAACAACAACATCGCTTTCTAAGACCTCTCAGCTTGAAATTCTTGGCAAAAAAGCCTTTTAGTGAATGTATTTAAAGGTATATTGCCTAAAAAGAAATAGCCAAACTGGATTCCCATATTTATGTGTCAAATACATAGCTAAAAGTTCCCCCATCTGAAGAAAACAGAACGTGTTAGTATATGGAAATACTTTATCATGATAGATAATAACAGAATTCAAATAAAATTTACTTTTTTGTTGTCCCAAAGTTTTCTTTTTTAAAAAGAAATTTTTATAAGTACTTTTTCTGTAGTGACTGTGCATGTAGCAGAAATATACCTATATATAATGTCTGATCTCCAAAATAAGACACTATTATCATATTTTGAAGAACTGCTTTTTAATATAAACTTAATGACTCAGAAAGAAATATGTCTGACTCTTGGTGGTATTTACATCCAGTTTAAAACTGCACACAATGTCATTAGCTAAGATAAAATCACTGCCCAATTATGAACATTCTTTTGTGTTACAAATTTAAACACACGAGGTAATATGGCTGAGTACAGCAGCACTGGATGTAAACCCCAGTGCAAGATACTATTTCATTCATTGCTGTTTAACATTTAACTTTCAGTGTCTCAGTATGCTGTAGCACTAAAAGTCCTATGGTTCTGCTCTCTCAAAAATTGCAGAAAATACTGCCATTATGCTAATTTGCTCTACTATTTTTGCATCACACTAACCTTTGAAAAAAAGTGTTATATAGGAAAAAGAGGCACTCTTGTTTTCTTTCTGTTTGTGACCAGTTTGAGCAAATCCCTAAGCCTCTTGCTTATGCAGATAAAATACTAAACAAGTGCCATGGACTCACCTTAGGATTCAGCTGATTTGAAACATCTTGAAAATATTGATCTACTCATCATATTCATTGGCTTTGTTTTGTTACACAAACATTTTTTGGTAAGCCAGACAAATCCTAGAGTTACTTTTGAAGCCTTATATACATGTGATTTTATTCATCACCTCAGTCAATGGTATTAAAATTTCATAGATAGAAGAGCCAGGTCAATAATTATTACAATTTTTTGAGGTTCTCTGTTAATTGTCACAATCAAAACCATAAATACAAGGATTAAATGTTTGCTTAGTCACTGTCATCTAAGCAACAACATGGTTTAAAAAGGATGGTGATATAGTAGCTGGAACCTTTTATCCTCTAGAGACAACCTCTTCAAGACTGGGCCTACAACTAATTATGGCCTATATGATAAGCATATTCACTGGGTTTAATTTAAAGTTTGTTTTCAGTTAGCTGAGTATGTGCAAAAAGAGAATAAGGAGCTGTTTCATTTTTTTTTTGCTCTCCTTCTGTCACAAGACTTCTTCCTAGGATGTATCTGTTAAGTATCTCAAGAATTTGAGAAGAAGGAGTTCATGATTACAAGTTTACTGCTCATTTGCACACCACTCACAGCACTTGTTTATAAAACATTGATGTATAGAGGACACACATTTCTCTTTAGTGTATCACCCTCTCTTTGCCTTCATATGTCTTCTAAAGCAGTCCTTTATTATGTCTAATTTAGAATGTAATAGAACTATCTTTTAAAATATATTTTAGTATAAATGGTAATATGGATATACAACTTTTTTTTTAAGAATGAAGGTGAATCAGACTTAGATCATTAATAAAAAATAACAATACATATATAATTTTATTTATGCCATTAAATATTCTTTGGATTGTAACAGTTTATTTCTATTACTTAGCCAAATTATCTTCAAGTGCATGGCCAAGGGGTCACTGTCTTTGAACCAAGTAATAAACCTTTCAGGCATCCATTCCCATAGGAGCACTTAAAACTGAGCTTTAGTTTATTATTGTGATAAGATTATTTAAAGTTCTAGAGAACTAGCTAGTGGAAAGGCCTGTACTAACCTCTTGGAACTTTTAAAGACCATGAACTAAGAATATTCTACAGCAGAGCACGCATGAATTCTCCCCCGTGCCTCACTTTTGTTTCATTTAGCATAAAATTTGTAAAACTCTTTAATATCTCACTCTGAGACAAAATCTTTTTCAGCCTTCTGCTATTTACTTTGTCCATTTTTATCTGCCTGAAAAAAATACTCTTTTTTTAATTCTGCTTTAACATCTATATTTCAGTTGTAATGTCTTTGTTATTGGTACTAAGATGAGTACGTTGTAGCTTTCATTTTGGTCAAGGTCATAAGCTACATAAAAGGAAGGCTGGAAAAACTTTTCTGTCTCTCCATCAATACAGTGAATAACTTATATGTGTCCTAAATAGCACCTGTCTCTTTCTTTTTTATTTTTAATTTTTGTAAAGTTGAACTAACACAGCTGCAAAAGCTATCCTAACCTCCTGGGAAGAATACAAAATCAGAGCACTGTGAATTTGTGAGTGACTGCTCTCTTGGCCCATAACATATTCACTAACATTAACCAGGCCAAGCGTCATACAAAGAAGGCTCAAGCTTTTCTGACTTCTACCTGCCTTTTTCACTCTCTAACCACCTCTGAAACTTAGAGCTCATTTTGGAGGAGAGTGCTTGACTGTCGGAAGTATCCTCCTCATGAATCAGAAGCTATTCAAGACCTGGATGTTGAATATTCTGAGAACATCTCATGCTGCTTCAATTGGTCTCAAGAGGGCTGTTAGTGTTAAAGATATCAGTCTCATAATGCCAGACTTGATCTAGGGAGGCACAGTGAGGTCAGAACACCAGAGCAATGGCATGAGTCATTACTGAAATGATGCCTACATGACTGCTATGGTTTTAATGTACCATTTTCTGCTTATGTACAGTGATTATCAACAGTGCAAACTCCCACTTATATAAAAAAAACCTATTTAATAAGCAGTGCAGCTGCTAATTTTTAAATAAGTGATGTTTAGCAATACTGTTAGATAATGAGGATGTTCTTGCCACACACCTGAGAACATAACGGAGATAAAACTATAAGTATGGGAAATGAAGTTACTGTATTGAGGACTGGAAATGAGACGTGAAGAGACATGTATAACTTATTCTATAATCTGTAGTATGCAGGTGATTATGTCATACATGTCCTTTGTCTGAGTCTTTCAGTAATATGCATTTTCTCTTTAAAAAAAAGTAGTTATTAATATTATGTTATATACGTATTTATACAGTGAAAAAAGTTCACAGTTCTGTATATTCCTATTAGAGAAAACAAGATCTACATCTTGTACTTTGAGGAGGTGTGTGATTATTTTCGGTTCTTGGGAGAGCTGATTATTCAGCCTTTCAGCCTCAGTTCAAGAAGGACAAGGAACTCCTTGAAAGAGTCCAGCACGAAGCCACAAAGATGATTGAGGGAGTGGAGCATCTCCCTTATGAGGAGCAGCTGAGGGAGTTGGGTCTCTTTAGCTTGGAGAAGAGGAGACTGAGGGGTGACCTCATTAATGTTTATAAATTTATACAGGGTGAGTGTCAGGAGGAAGGAGCCAGGCTCCTCTCAGTGATGTCACATGATAGGACAAGGTGAAATGGGTGCAAGCTGGAGCATAGGAGGTTCAACCTGAACATAAGGAAAAACTTTTTTAGTGTGAGGGTGACAGAGCACTGGAACAGGCTGCCCAGAGAGGTTGTGGAGTCTTCTCCCCTGGAGACATTCAAAACCAGCCTGGACGCGTTCCTGTATGACCTAGTCTGGGTGATCCTGCTCTGGCAGGGGGGTTGGACTGGATAATCTTTCGAGGTTCCTTCAAACTCCTAACATTCTGTGATTCTGTGAAAAAGAAGAGTTATTAGTTTTGTCACCGTTAGACAAAGTAATTGAAGCTCCTTAAGACCCACCAGATACCTCATTTTAATTCAGTCACTGACTTTGGTTATCAATTCGCTCTTAATTTTTAGCAAGTATCTTAAATGTGTTCTTAAATTCCCAGGTAGTGGGTATGGCATGAAGATGAAGGATTAAGAAATGAGTGTGTCCATATGGTCAACTTCATTCCCAGTTTTGCTCCAGAGCAATGGTTTATTGAATGTGTAAATTACAGTCATGTTGGTTTACTCTTGGGCTTTCTCAGTTCTGAGAGTCAACTAGGTGTTTTTAGAGTAAAATTTGGCCATGACTCAAATTATAGCTTTCAATAGTGACAACTCCTCATAGACATCCGCTGTGTCCTGGTAGATATCAGATGTACTGGGTATGTACTTTGTTCTTCTTTTTGGCCTGGAAAAAAACCTCTACAGCTATTCCAGGAGGCTGAAAAAACTCTGTAGACAAATCCACTAGTTCTTCAGTCTTCATCTGGTAACTGGGATGAAAACAAGATGCCTTAGCCCATCTTTGTGCTTTCAGGTATAGTAAAAAGAGCAAAGTAAATGTTAGTATCAGTAATTTCATACTGCTGTGGCTGAGATGAGATGCAATAGACTGGAAAGAATAGTGAAGTTCCTACTGTTGAAACCAAGAAGGTAGTTGAAGAAGTGTTTTGGCTATGTAAGCATCCAGTTAAATTTGGTGTACTGTAGCAAACACTTAAAATACTGGATTGAAAAACCTTATTATAGATTTATAACACTTGAAAGATTAATCCTTATCCATATTAAATAATGATAAAAACAGGTATGAATAGCACTTTGGCAATTCAAGACAATTAAAAGACGACAAATATTATTCGTATTTGGTGAGGTTTTTCTTTTTTTCCTATTTCTAAAAGAGAGTTATTTGTGAGAAAAAATAGCTGGAGACAGAAATTTAATACCAAAGAATTTTTTCAAGACCATTTAGTCTGTATTAATGTGATCCCATGCTGCTATCATGGCCAGTGAGACCTATGATGACTTGCTGAGTAAATGCTATTTGTAAAACTTACAACTACCTAGGGGCAATATTAATTATAGCAAGCAGTTTAAGTCCAGAAAAGATAACAATCAATTCATGAAGCTTGAATGAAAGACACATGGCTGCTCTTCAATTCATATTACAAAAACAGAATTTGTCTTCCTGGAACTGGCTACTAACTGTATGCTTTCAAAAGATATGAATCTTTCTCTATTTCTAAAATACTAAACAATGTCCTGAATAATTTATGAACAGTTACGCATAGGAAGAATCCCTACCTTCGTAATCCTCAGCCTGAGGGATTAAATATAACCTTTCTAAGGTATCTAAACACAATTCAGATTCAACTGTACTGAAACTGTTATTGTAATTATGCTTCAATAATGTACTAATCAATTGTTTGACTGAATTAGGGTAAACAAAGGAGTGGAAGATAAAAGGTGTGATAAATTGTTCTGGATTTGAATACTTTCTGTGTGCATATGTTGAAAGACTAAAGCAGAACACATCATTTAAAAGGATCCATAAAAACTGGGGATGATGTCTCCAAGGGTGGTTGATGCTCTCTCTGAAGCTTTACAGATTTTCTTAGGAGTAGAATCTTCAATTATCAGAGAGCTCAGTCAATATAAATAGTTATTATGCAAAACAACTGTTTACCAAAGAACAAGGATATTTTGAAATATAGACCACTGCATCATTTCTTCCACATGTTTCAGAAGCTGTGACTATAATGGCTATATTGATATGGGAAGTGGTGCAGACTTGCCAACACACACTACTCATTAAGGGCATTTTTTTGGGCTGAATGAAAAATATCCAAGTGAAAGGTCAATGCTTAGGTGCTTTTTCAGGTGAAATGAAATATCATATTTATTGCTGACAGAGGAATTTGTCTATATCTGACTTCTAACATGAATTTTCATTGCAGGTCTTATCCAGAGATGAAATTACCATTTATATAATTTTGAACTGTGGAATATCAAATTCTGTTTTAAAGAAGAAGCCAAGCATATGTTGTCTTCTAACTGATTTAGGGTTGAAGAGCTTCAAACAAAAGAATTTCTATATACTGTACCATGATTTAACATTTAATAAATGTTACACAAATATATCTTTACAATTTAAGAAACAAATCAAGAAGAGTGGGGAAAAAATCTATGCAAGATATACTCTTTCTAGATACATTTAAGTTCTTTGATGACTGGCCTAATTCTAACCTTAGACTGGTTTTAAATGGGTCTAAATAGAATGATCTGGATCACGTTATTTTTAATTTACAGAGGTATAATTGAGATTTGAGTAAGACCCAGATGTACAACCTTGATTGCTGCTGCACTTGGCAGTCAGTTTTTATTATTTCTCAGCCAAGCTAAAGCAATGAAGCTATCTGACTTCTGAGAGTGTGAAACAGCTCTTTTGTGTTAATGCTTCTTCCAGCAGCTGCAGCAGTACAATATGACCTGCTCTAATTGAGCAGATAAGAATTCTTCTGAAATCTTGCACTTTCTTTATGTCGTAATTGTTAGTTCAGGAAGAAACTCTTTCTTCAGTTCTCAGGCTCTGTTACAGTCAAGATCAAAGAGTTTGAGTTTAATTATCTTACACTCTCTTATACAAAGATCACAAAAATATGAAGAATGGAGACAAATAATAGTTCGCTATTGATTTGTGCTACTCTGTGTATTTGTTTAGTTCTGGGAACCAGCCATTTCCAGCAGAGATGTATCCTTGTGAAAATGCCTTTCTATTAGTTTGGTAAGAATTTCAGGAGTTCTGAAATAGATCTGAAAATAGCATAAAATATCACCCAGTTTTCCATCTCAATACCCATAAATAGTCTCATCTAACCCTATGGACAGTCAAAGTATCTGAAAGCTATCAGCTGATAATAAAGAGATACTAAACATAAACTCTGTTTTATATGGTGATCATAAATATTATTCAAACTGCTGCTTGCTGTCAGGTTAAAGTCCAATCATTGTGTCAAAATAGGCATTGACACTTCCAAACAAAGGTTTTGATAAAAGTGGAAAGAGATTTCTCTAAACTCTTCAAAATTATGTTACTTCTAAGTGTGAAAAGCCTCATATCATTCAGGTTTAGAAGTAGGTATGTAGGATGTGCAGTCTCTCTGTATTACAATAAATGGTGAATCCAAACTTCTCTTCCATATGTAATTATTCAAATATATCCTACCTTCAGACTGTCTATGACCTTCTTGGTGTTAACTGATTAGAGATATGGGTAGGCTCTATGTTCAAGACTTTTCTAAAACATCATGATTACTGGATATTGATATAAAATTATGGAACAGAAAAGCTGCAGAACTGTTTAACATTCCCAAGAATGTAAAAATGTTTTTCTTTACTGTGAGCCATGACTTTATTTTGCTATGTCCTCCATTTGTCTATCAGTCCTGCCATTGCACAGCAGTTGATAAGGAATGACATCACAGTTCTCAAATGTTTTTCATGTAGTTTCTGTTGTATAAATACATTAAGCTTCATAGACATAACTTACCAGATATCACACTTTACTGAGTATTTTAACATATTTCCTCCTTTCTGTAGAGGTGTTACTGTGATTATTTCTAATATAAGGCAAAGAACAATTTGTCTTCTGGGTTGAAATGAAACATTACTTCATAGATACCTTCTTCCAACAGCATTGAACTTTCCTTCAATTAGTCCAGTCTCCAATAACCCTACTGTGAAATTACAGAAAGAGCAGGCAGATATTTAGCTTGATTTTGAATCTCATCCTTTCTAGTTGTAAAGAAATCCAAACAGCATGGTATTTATCATATCCTAAATTAAACAGCTGGAGAGCTGCTATAATTTTTCAGTGGACTGTGCGTTGTCATTTGCAAGGTTATTCACAAATCCTTTGGTAAATGAACCACATGTGTATATGCTGCAACTCTGTTCCCTACAAAAGCACACATTGTCCAAATGCTGTTTCTTCGCTGATCTACCATTTAAATATTTTACAAGTCATGCAAAACTGCTACTCTCTGAAATAATTGATTACTATTAGTAGTGCTTTCCTGCTGTGAAATGTTCTTTGTCTATTTTAGGGTCAAACCCATCACAGTTTGTACTTATTTTTGCTTAATTTTATGGACTACACTTCATGGCCAGCTTACCATTTAAACTTAGTCTGAGATAATATTTCTCTGTTAGTTTTGTAAATTAAGCAATGCTTCAGAAGAGTTTTCATTTTCCTTCTACATCTGTTTACAAACCCAGAGGCAGTCCACACATACCAGTGGATTTAAACATGGAAAATGAAGCAGGATCTCCAATAAAACTCAGTTTCCTTGTGAATTCAGTGGAATAGAATGTGTCTATGCAACAAGTAATAAGATAGTATCACACACGGCAAAAAACACTGTTTGTTTTCATTTCCCCTTCCTCCACTAAAAGTTTCCTTACATTGGAATGAATTATTAAATGAACTTATGTCTTAGATATTTAGAAATATCTGAGTAATTACTCCCGGAAAGGCAAGAGGTTTGGGTTTGTTGGGGCTTTTAAATTTTTCTGAGTCCCAGTAAACATAATTTCTCCCTAGGTTTCTTGTCTTAGCCTCTCTTTTTTTACATCCACTTGAATTCTTGAATTAGAATTCTAGTCTTTTTGTTATATTCATGTATTTTCTTCTTTACACAATGTCAAGCAAGTGAAAGATACACAAGGGAATATCTGGGGCCTAAGCAGCTATGTACAAGCATGTGAGGGTTATTAGTTGCTCTGACTGGTTTTTAACATTTTTTAAAATCACATATGTGATTGAAATATTGGAATTAATGCATCCTTTTTTAAATATGTTATTGATAGAAACCTCACTTTTCCAGTATTAATGACTCCCTGCATTTACCTAGAAATGAGTCAGGAGCACAACGGAAAACCTAAACAATAATTGAAAATAATTTCTGATAGCAAACTCTGATACCATCTTCTTTTACTAATTGATCTTGAAGACCTTTACAAAGAAGATTAAAGTCAGTAACTAGTTGTAAGCACTTAGAAGAAAAAGCAGATGAGTAATAGCCCACATAGACATGGTGCAAACAAGCTATTTCAACTTGGTCTCATTTTCTTCAGCAACATGCGGATATTCCTTGAGGGTAGGAAACCCAGAACCCTCAATAGATGTTGTCTTACTCTTTTTTATTCCAATATCCTCAGAAGCAGAGGAGGAAAGGAATGTTTTCTAAGTGATGTCTTCAGTGTAAGGTCTAGATGAAATATTTTACATGTGTAAAGATTATTGGACAAATTCTACTAGGGAATAAATTGTAATGGTTCATTGTCAAAAGCTCTACATATGAGGAGAAACAATTCCATGGACCAGTACATGCTAGGGGCAACTCAGCTGAGAAGCAACTTGGCGGAAAATGACATAGGGATCCTAGTGATCATCAAGTTGAACATGAGCCAGCAGTTGTGCACTTGCAGCAAAGAAGTATAATGGTGACCTGTACTGCATTAGGTAAGGTACTTTCAGCAGGCTGATGGAGGTGATCCTTCCACTCTGCTGAGCACTGAGGCCACTTCTGTTCCGGGCTCCTCAGTACAAAAGGGACATGGACGTACTGCAGAGAATCCAAGAAAGGGTCACAAAGATGTCTAAGGAAATAGATCATCTTTTCATGTGAGGAAAAGTTGAAAAAGCTGGGACTGATTAGCCTAGAGCAGAGAAGGCTCAAGGGAAATCTTACAATTATACATAAATATCTGAAGGGAGTGTGCAAAGAAGACAGAGCCAGGCTCTTTTCAGTGGTGCCCAGTGACAGGACTAGAAGGAAATGGACACAGTGGGCACAAACTGAAACACAGAAGGGTCCCTCTAAATGTCAGGAAAAATGTTTTGATGTTCAAGGTGTACTGGATTCACATGGCAAGGTTTTGGTAGTGGGGTCGGGGGGAGCTACAGGGGTGTTTTCTGTGAAAAGCCGCTAGAAGCTTCCTTTATGTCAGCTAGAGGCAATTCCAGCTGGCTCCAAGACAGAGTAGATGCTGGCCAAGGCCAAGCCAATTAATATGGTGGTAAGCAAGGAGGGAAAAATGGCAACAGCAGCCAAGGAAAGGAGTGAGAATATGTGAGACAAACAGCTCTGCAGACACCAAGGTCAAAGAAGAAGGTAGGAGCAGAGATTCCCCTTCAGTCTGTACTGATGACCATTTTGAGGTGAGACAGGCTGTCTCCCTGCAGCCCATGGAGGCTAGTGGTGGAACAGATATCTACCTGCAGCCTGTGGAAAACTCCACATCGGAGCAGGTGGATGCACCCAAAGGAGTCTGTGACCCCTGTGGGAAGCCCATGCTTGACCAGGCTCCTGGCAGGACGTGTGGACCTGTGGAGAGAGGAGCCCATGCTGCAGCAGGTTTTCTGGAAGTACTTGCAACCCTGTGGAAGGAATCCTTACTGGAGTAGTTAATGAAGAACTGCAGCCTTTGTGAAGGACTTAAGTTAGAGAAGTTAATGGAGAACTGTCTCATGTGGGAGGGACCCTATGGTGGAGCAGAGGAAGAGTGTGAGGTGTCCTACCTGTGAGGAGGAAGGAACGGCAGGTTCAACGTGTGTTTCACTGTCTGCAACCTCCATTCCCCATCCTCCTGTGCTGTTTGGGGGGAGAAGGTAGAGAAATTCAGGAGGTAAGTTAAGCCCAGAAAGAAGCGCAGGGGGTGGGGGAAAGGTGTTTTAAGATATGTTTTTACTTCTTGTTACCCTACTCTGATTTGATTGGTAATAAAGTAAGCTAATTTCTGCAAGTCAAGTCCATTTTACCTGTGATAGTAGTAGCTGAATGACCTCTCCCTGTCCTTATCTTGACCCATGAGCTTTTAATTATATTTTCTCTCCCCTGTCCATTTGAGGAGGGGAAATGATAGAATGGTTTCGGTGGGCACCCAACATCTACCCAGAGTCAACTCACCACACAGGGTGACTGAGCACTGACATAGGTTGCGCAGATCGGTTGGGAGTCTCCCTCATTGGAGATACTCAAAATCTATGTGGTCATGGTTCTGGGCAGCCTGATTTAGGTGTCCCTGTTTGAGCAGGAGGTTAGACCAGATGACCTCCAGAGGTCCTGTCTAACTTCAACCATTCTGTGAGTTAACTGAAGGGTTATGTAGCTGTTCTTATGATGAATTCTGCATGGTATCTTCTGGGTTTGGTACAATTTAATGATTTCACTAATTACTTCAGTCATAGAAGAGATCATATGTATATATATGTCAGAACTGCAGATCAAATTTAGGGAAAATCTTGGTGATTTGGTCTGAAAAACATAGAATGATATTTGATAGAAAGAAATGCAATGTATTGCAAAATATATATCAAGGTTATTATGGTTCACAAGCTGAACACACATGGAAAAAAATCATACTGCTGAAAAAACTCCCCTAATATCATATTGTGATCTATTGATAGCATATTCAGTAAGATACATGAAACAATTGACTAATGTGGTATTTTGTCTCATTTTAGTTACCATATGTCTAGAAAGTTATGCACCAGTTGGAGACAATCTAGAAAAGAGTAGAAGTCAAGAAAAATGCCTAACAATTCATTATGCTGATTAAAAATCAGCAGAAGGGAAAAGTAATTTGTGAACTTGCTGAAAACTTTCAAGGACACAAATCAAGAAGGTTCAGAAATGTATTTAATTAAAACAAAAATTACTTGCATTATATAATGAGACAGCAGTATATTGCAGCAGAGTAGTTTTATGTTAGGTAAAATTAATAAATAATTACTTTGATTAAATGATAATTTTAAATTTTATTTTTATAAATACACAAAAAATTAGCAATGAGCTGCAATTACTGGAAGGAAGCCTAAGGAGTCTGACAAGAAGAGAGTGATCACATGAAAAGTGAAGGCACCATGTCTGTGGGATACAGGAAGTATTTTCACTGCTCTTTAGATACAGCTGAAAACTTCTGTTTTGCAGTCACATGTAACTGTTGGCTGTATAT
>NW_010207740.1:0-229 GCF_000695765.1 Mesitornis unicolor
GTTATGTGTGACTGTTAGAATCCCAGCAGGCATCCTTGTTCCCTTAGCAGAAACCACAGGAACTCTGTTTTTATGTATTTATTTAAGTAACAGCAGTGTCTTGGTTCAGCCCACAGTGCCAGCCAAGACGGTGGCTGTCACAGACACACAAGTGGAGACACTTCTTAGATGCTCCTCTAAGCAGGGTTCCTCATTTTGCTGTGACTCCTTGGCCATTACCAGTTACACA
>NW_010207741.1:0-1492 GCF_000695765.1 Mesitornis unicolor
CACTACGCCCCGGCTTCTGCCTGCACCTCCTCCCCACCTCTAGTTTACTGGTCTGGACGCAGTCTCAGGTGATGTGACCTGGTCCGGCCGGCTGGTTCTTGCCTGATTACCTCCTGGGCTGGTCCCGTCTCCCAGATGCTCCCCATGCATATAATCACAGAATGGTTTGAATTGGAAGGGACCTTAAAGATCATCTGGTTCCGCAACCCCTGCCATGGGCAGGGACACCTCCCACCAGAGCAGGTTGCACAAAGCCCCATCCAACCTGGCCTTGAACACTTCCAGGGAGGGGGCATCCACAACTTCCCTGGGGAACCTGTTCTGGTGCCTCACCATCTTCACAGAGGAGATTTTCTTCGTTATAGATATGAATCTACCCTCTTTCAGTTTATAACCATTACCTCTTGTCCTATCACTATATATAGTGAGAGATAGATGCCTAATCTCAGCGATACACAAAACAGGATACTGGGAAAGGGGAGGAAAAAATACGCCCCGCAATTCAGAAATACTCAAAGAGACTAGAAACACAGGATGAGACTCAACACAAAGACATGCTGAAAGTGAGTTTAAAAGATGCAGTAATCTGTTGGCCACACAGTTCCCTCCCTGCAGTCCCTCTTGTTACCAAGCATGCTGTCTCTCTGCGTGGCAGCTCTCCCACTTGAGCACCAGCAGTGAGTAAAGCAGGTGTGGACTGAGGGCTGGAGGAACAGCTGTAACAGAGGCTCTCTTGAGATCAGAGCTAACTGTTTTTGCAAAGGTCCCTAAACCCAAATTTCCCTACTTTACTTGCTGACTGGCTCAGCCTGGTAATAAGAGGGTGTGTATTTCATCCCATATTTGTAACAGGTAGTGTTGTCCAGGGAACATCAGAACCTCTGCGTTATACAAGTCTGTGGTCCTGTGCTTGGTTTGGTTTTTGTGTTACTGTCAAAGCTTTCCTGACCCAAACTGATCCAATGTCAGGAATTTTGAAATCTTATGCTGGAGTAAAATGGCAGGAGGCCACAAAGTGTTCATCTTCGCTCCATGTAGAAGTTCTCTCATTCATGAGCAGCCTAGAGATCAAAGTAACTTTTCTTCTTCTTGACTGCTTCTGAAGGAGATGATTTGATCTTGAATATAAATGAAATCTCTTTGGGCTGGCAACAGTGCATGCTTGAGCCTTTTAATTCTTTCAACAGCCTTTGCTATCACTGGCCACACGTGAATGTAGCTTAGAATGACTGACTCATTCCTGAGTGGTTATTTCCTGAAATTGAAAGGTACTGGTTGCTCCTACTTCTTGTGATCACTTCTCCTTTCAGTGCTTTTTAGGCTTCACTGCTGCAAATCCTTTTGGCCTGTGTACTGTCACGGTATCCCCAGATGGTTGTGTGATGGTGTTACTGTGCCAGAGTAGCATTACTGGTAGGCCAGTTATTAACCCAATCCAGGGTTAATGGGACAGTCTGGCTGCCATCCCAGGGTGAGAAGGGGGACCAGCAGG
>NW_010207741.1:1523-43730 GCF_000695765.1 Mesitornis unicolor
TCTGATGATGATCTAGGGAGAGATTTCAATGTACAGTGAGGATAGTGATTCTTCCTGAGGCTGATGCTGAGAAGTCTTGTTTGGCCTTCGTTAGTGGAAATTTTTTTAGGTTCCTTGGGTGTTCCTTTGTGTCACATACATAGTAGGAATGGCTGGATTGTTTTTGTCTTCTGGATAAAGGATCATTTTCTGTCCACCACAGTAAGCCATCTGTGTCAGCTTACTGAACACTGGGACCTCCTCCACTGGGATCTCTTGAGGGATTGCATGGGATATTGTTGCTTTTACAGTGCAATATGAAAAGGGTCATTGCCTCAATGCTTAAGTTAAATGCAAAGTAGTAGTTGTGACATAAAACTAATGTATGCATTCTTCAACCATCTGACTAGTGAAAGATTGTTTATTTCTTTTTAGTTTAAGAGTATTTGATAGATTCATTTAGCATAGGCTAGTAAACCCTTACATTCACAAGTTTCTTCAGCCTCCCTCACTCATTTCCTTCTTGCTACACACCTACAGATGTGATACATTAACCTTGAGATAACTAACAGACAGACTAATCCTCCTGTAGATCAAGGAAATAGGAATGCAGCAAAGACAGAGTGTCAGGTGTTAATACGTAGAGAAGGATGTGTCAGCTTATTTTTGTAGGACTGGAAATAGAAAGAATGTGGCACCTATTCTCTTGCAGTCTGTGTTGGCTCCATAACCAGTTACGCTCAATGCTGTTAGGCAAAGTGATAGTTTTTCTAAAGAAAAAGATAGATAGATATTCCCCAGGGCCCTGCTAGGTGATGCTTTGGTACAACACTTGTTATCAGAAAAAATGCTTCTGCTAAATAGCCCCCTCGCTGTCCCATATGAAATCAGCAAGCAGAGGACTCTGAGGAGTGCAAGGACTTGGAGCTCGTATTTACAGCTCTTATTTATGATGTGGAAAGCTTGAAGGGCAAGGTGGGGACCAGTCTGGGTTTATGTTGAAGTCCCTGAGGTTGACCAGCTCCTGTTTTCATCCAGCATCTGTGAGGAATGAGATCCCCACCCCTTCAGTCTACAAGTCCAATCTTAACATTGATCCTACCTTGCATTTGCATCTCCTCTCTATCTGTTCTGAGAAGATGATTGGTCTAAGTGACCTCCAGGGGTCCCTTCCAGCTTAAATATTTCTGTAAGCTAAGACAATGGAAGAAAAGCAAGCAGCTAAAGGAGTGTTCAAGGAGCTGAACAAAACTGACAGGTGGTTCCTTACTGACCTTATGTTGGCTTGTTTGTCTTTTCACAGTCTGCCAGCGAGGGTTCTACCGTCACTCCCTGGAGACTAAACGCTGCCTGAAGTGCCCCCCCAACAGTATGTCTGATGAGTTAGGGGCTACGTCTTGTTCCTGCAATGCAGGCTTCTACCGAGCACCTTCGGAGGGCCAGAATGTCGCTTGCACCCGTGAGTCACAGATAGAAAGAAAGAACAGTATCTATACAGACTGGGGTATAAACTTACTGGGAGCAGCCCTACAGAGGAGAACTTAGGGATATTGGTGGGCAAAAAAATTGGACATGAGCTGGCCATGTGTGCTTGCAGACCAGAAAGCCAATCATATCCCGGGCTGCATCAAAAGCTGCATGGCCAGCAGGTCAAGAGAGGTGATTCTGCCCTTCTACTCCACTCTCGTGAGACCTCACCTGGAGTACTGTGTTCAGCTCTGGGGTCCCCAGCACAAGAAAGATGTGGACCTGTTGGAACGGGTCCAGAGGAGGGCCACAAAAATAATCAGAGGGCTGAAACACCTCTCTTAATGAAGACAAGCTGAGAGCTGGGGTTGTTCAGCCTGGTGAAGAGAAGGCTTCAGGGAGACCTCATTGTGGGTTTGAATACTTAAAGAGGGCGTATAAGAAAGATGGAGAAAGACTTTTTATCATGGCCTGTATTGACAGATCAAGGGGCAATGGTTTTAAACTGAAAGAGAGTAGATTTAGATGGGACACTTGGAAGAATTTTTTTACAATGAGGGTCGTAAGACACTGGAGCAGGTTGCCCAGGGAAGTTGTGGATGTCCCATGTTTGGAAGTGTTCAAGGTCAGGTGTTGGATGGGGCTTTGCACAAGCCGATCTAGTGAAAGATGTCCCTGCCCATGGCAGGGCGTTTGGACTGGATGATCCTCAAAGGTCCTTTCCAACCCAAGTAATTCTGTGGCTCTGTGGACAAGGATGTGGGAGGAAACAAAACACTGGGAAATGAGGATGAGAGATCAGAGGAGAAGAGTAGGCTCCTGAGAGGGTTGAGGGCTCCATTCGAAATGCATCAGCAGATGGGAAACTGCAACAGTATTTTAAGTGTTAACAGCTGGATCTAATAGTTTCTTTTGTGCTTCTTACAGGTCCCCCCTCAGCTCCCCGCAATGTCAGCTTCTCCCTTATTGGCACTCAGCTGAGTCTGTGGTGGCAGCCACCCAGTGACCACGGTGGGCGAAAGGACCTGACTTACACAGTCTTCTGCCAGCGCTGCCATTTCCTGTTGTGTGAGCCGTGTGAGGCCAACGTGGTTTTCTCCCCCGGTGCCTCTGGTCTCACTAAACCTGCTGTGGATGTGGACGGCCTGGAAGCTTACACCAACTATACGTTCACTGTTGAAGCCCACAATGGTGTCTCGGGAATGGGACCTGCTCCCCAGAGAACTGCTCCAGCTGTCTGGGTCGCAGTTGGACATTCAGGTTAGCAGAAGCAGAGGGAAGTTCTTCCTGCTCATCAGGAAAAGGAAGAGGAATCTCTGTGAATGTTTAAGCTTTCTCCATCTTCTCCATCTGTCTGCCACATGTCTTGGTATGGTATGATAAGGGCTCTAAGGCACCTCTGCCTCTGACATGTAAAGTCCATATATTGCAAAAAATCTGACTAAACACAACAGAAATCCTGCTGTAACTGAAAAAAAAAAAGCTTTGAAAGCACAGAGCAATGAGGATGTTAAAAACATGTAAGTTCTTGACACATTTCTGTAGTTTAGCTTTGCGATGGCTAGTTTGGCTATTATAGAAAAGCGCTTAACAGCATTGATGCTTTCCCCAAGTACTGACTTAGTGACAAAATAGAACTTTTCTTCCTGATGCTGTGTGGGGGCAGCACAACTCTGAACTAGAAAAGCAGAGCTACTTTTGGCTTTCCTCATCACTTCCTGCTGGTGATGAAGGGCAAGGAGAGAAACAGGCTTGACTCTTCAGTCCTTGCAGATTGTTGAGAATTATCTTTTTATTCATGAACAGCGTGCATTTGCAGTCAGCTGAGAGATTTTGAATGCTGAATTTCACTGTACCATTATGAAGTGGAGCTGCATTCATAAATCACTCAGGGTAGTTGTGTTACTGCTGCTGTAAGAGCATAGAATCCTAACATTTTTATTTCAAGTTGAACACCTTCAGTGCAGTGCAGGATTAAATGTAATTTCTTGGAACACTGATTTCGTTTTGAGGGCCAAAGTTATGCTTCCACTGTTTGGGTAGAAGCATACTACTCATGGAAAGCAATTAATTACAGCCAGAGACCTCATTTCCCTTTCACCACAGAAGAGGAAGATGAGGGAGTGGCAGTGGCAGTGGCAATGAGAGTCATTTCCAGTTGCATGGTATGGCCAGAGAAGGAAATGAGAGAGCTTCTGGTGGAGAGCAAACTGAGTCTGCATTGTGTTTGTGTTTCTTCCTTATGTTCTCTGCTCTCCACCGCAGCTCCAGTGACAGTATCCCAGTTTATCCTGACCCAAAGAGATGACAGCAGTCTTTCTGTTTCTTGGCTTGCCCCGCGCCAGCGCAGCCGGACGTCAGTGGAGTATGAGGTCATGTTCTTTGAGAAGGTGAGGCCTGCCTTATTTGTTCTTTCCCCTTTCACCCAAAGGGGTGGAAATGTCCTCTTTTCTCAGCGTGTATTTGTTAGTTGACCCTGTTTTATTTCTGCAGGGAGAGGAGGCGCGTTACACAGTGAAGCATCTTCTTGAGCCAAATGTCACCCTGACAGACCTGCAGCCAGACACAGCCTACCTGCTTCGTGTGAGATCTATCACACCCCTCGGGCCTGGGCCCTACTCCCCAGAGCAGGAGTTCCGCACCCTTCCACCAGGTAGAGGACAACCACTAGTATCTCATTTGGGAGAAGCTCACTTCTCTGTCAGATTGTGAATTTGCAAGGTACATGGTTCTCTTTTTGTGTTCTGCCAGCTGTAAGGCACAGACACTGTGCCCTTGAGTTCCTTGTCAGCAGGGCCGAGCCTGTTGCCTTGTGAAAATGTAGGACAAGGAGACATTTATCCTGTTTCCTTGCTGTCATATAAAATCCACTTATGCTTCCCCTTTCAAAACTGATCAGTCTCAGGTTTGTGTTTTGTACTGGCAAATTACTTATCAGCCCTTTGTCTACTTCTTCTCAATGACATTTTGATTCTGGCTAATGTTTCTAAGTTTGAATGTTAGCAAAATTATAACCATATGCCTCCTTTTGTGTGGAAGTTACTAGTGAAAAGGAGAACTCAAAGGACGTCACTGCTATTTTTTCCCCAGCTCTGTAACTTCCACTGTATGTAGTCCAGCCCCTGAATGTAACTCTGCCCAAAAGGATGGTATGTGCTGCTGAAAAAAGTTCACCACCAAAGCACAAAGTGTAGAAGGCTAAGCTGTTGAGGCCTCTGCAAGGAAGACCTTTCTCCTGTGTCAAAGAACATCTCATGCAGGCCCCACATCCAACCTCCTCTTTCCTTGGGTTACCCCAGAGACTTCTACTTTATCAAAAGTTTTCAATGATAGATTTTGCTCTCTCTTCATCCCACACATTCACAGTTCTCTTATTGGCCCTGTGGATAATTTTAGAAATGCATCCATTGAAATGATGCCTTTGAAGTGCTAGTTTTATTGTAGTGAAACAAGGAGGTGGAAGCAAGCAAGGGCGTAACTCAATGTAACTTAAGTTACCTGTGTAAAGGCTGATAAGGAGTTGTGATACCATGACTGGAATGTCATTTACAGATTGGGCTTTTTTTGGCACCAGAAGCTTTTTGAGAAATTTTCATGAAGTCACGGTGCCAAATGATGATGACATAAATGATCTTTAACCAATAGAATCATGCACCACAAATGCTCTGGGGAAAATATGTAAGCTAACATGTACCTTAGATGGTTTTGATTATAAAAGGGCATGCTAGAAAATACTTTACTCAAGATTATGCTTTTTTAAAATAAAATGATCATCTCATTATGTCAAGACAAAGGTATTTTGAGTATGAAAGGGATTAAAAAGAAATGCTAGCAAGGTTTCATTTTGTGGAAGGAGTTCTTTGATAATTCTAGAAGCATCGTTTAGCTGTGAAGGTCTAGGGATTGTAGTGGAACAAGATTTGATTTTAACAAAAAAGAACATTAGCTCTGCCTCCTGATTTCTGCTTAACTAAGCTGGTGATTTTTAATAACTTTAGTGGGATGAGTCAGCATCAAATTGAGCAAGAATAACAAGTGTTAGATAGGCTTTACAGATGCTGACCATTGGACTGGATGTTAGGAAACACTTCCAGACACTGTTGTCATGCAGCTGTTCCTTCTTTTAAAATCTGCTCATTCATTGAAACAATTACTTTGGGAATTTTCTTTCTTCTGGATGTTTCCCTAAATCTTTTCAGGGGAAAAAAATGAAAAAAGGTAGATCCTCATTAGATATGGATATGAACACTTTTCATTTATGTGTTTTTATTTTTTAATAGCTTTTTAAGATATGGGATAGGTTTAAAAACACATGCTTCACCAACAGAGGTAATTTAGCATTTCCTCTGATTAATCCAGTTACACTGTATGGAAATGGATGGCTTTAGCTTGAGAATCTGAATGGAAGAAGACAATCTGAGTTATGTGAATACTATCCCAGTGCTATCCAACCACAAAATGAAACCATCTGCTGCTTAGTTTTGAGAAAGTAGGAATATGATGTTAGACTGCAAGTTCAGAAGTCAGTACCTGCTTGTTTCAAAAGCCCTAAGCAGACAGTGGTTTCTGTCAAGGCAGTTAGGCAAAGGACCAACTCCAGATATTGATGCAAGGGGAGGGAGGAAGTTAATTTCATTAACAAGAAGCGAGTCAGGTTAGGCTGTTGGGGAAAATCATGGCTTTGCTGTGTCATAGTCTAAATTATGACTAAGCAGAGTCTGATCTGAAAGAGCAGTTGGGAGAGGAGTGGGAGGGAAGGAACAGCTGTTCTTCGTTTTTGCAAGTGTCATGGAATTTATGTGGGAGATCAGACACAGGGATAAATTACTCACAAAGAAGACCAAGACTCTGTAGATGAGGGTTGACTAGATACTCACCAGAAAGTGCTCCATGCACATGAATAACAGTACGATAGGACTCAAACCTGATGGGTCTGCTGCCTGGAAGACAAATAGCCATAGCTTACCTAAGACTATGGACTGGTAGAAGCCACTTGCTACATTCCAGACAAATGGTTCTTGGTCTTTTAAATGATATGGCCTTTCTCTTTGCTTCTACAGGCACGGGAGCTCTGTCTGGTGGAGTCATAGTCTCTATTATCTTTGGAGTTCTGCTATTTATTGGACTAGTTCTGGGACTTCTCATCTTTCGGCGAAAGTGAGTGTTGATTTTTGGCATTGAGAAAGATATAGATGTAGGAATAGCTGAGCTATGGAATCTTGAGAAAGGAAGGGAGGCCTTGCTTTCTCAAAGGGTATTAAATAGTTAGTTAGAGAAGAAAGAGTAAGACCAGTGTGGTGCAGCAAGACGGAATGAGTCTCAGTAAGTAACTTCAGTTACCAAGACTGGAGGGATTGATATGTCTGTAAGATAATGCTTGCTGCTGAGGACAATGGGATTTCTCAGTTTTATTATAATCCAGCACTATCATACTGTTACCATGACAGATGAATAAAAATATTGTTATGGTATAATCATTTCTATAGCTGCTGATCAATTAAGTGGACAATACACATACCCAGTCATTTCAAACCATTTTCCATTTACCATTACTTTAGTGGTCCTCTACCCATATATGAAATTCTACTTATTTTCAAAATATCTATAAAGCTGCTATTGTTTGGTTTTAAGAAGATCAGGTATTATACTGAAAGTGTAAAGAAAACATAAAATAAATAGAAGTTCATCTGTATTTCAGCAAGCAGAAGGATGAACAAAACTACCTGCATGGAAACAAAGCTCCATTTCTAAATGTAAATGAAGCATCACATTTTCATGCTAGCTGTACTCTCCCTAGTAGGTGCAGTGTCTAGTCCCGCTTTGCTCTGCACTACTCTGAGCTCTGTCCCTCACCAACTAGGGCAGACACCCTTGGAAGTCTTACTTTTCTCTTTGCTATCTGCTGACAATTTTATTTTCATGGCTGCTTCTTATGTCCCAGGCAGACTCGTCGGAGACAAGCACGGCCAGATTACAATACTTCGGGCTTTGATCGAGGTGAGCTTTGAAGGGATGGTAGAACCAGGGATGGAATGGGTTGGAAGGAATGAAAAGAAACAGTAGTTTGAAACCAGACACTGGCATGGACTTTCTGATGTAATTTGCCTGTTCCCCAAACAGCTTTAGTCTTCAATGTATGTTTGGTAGATTTGTTTACTGCCGTTGTCAGAATCCTGTGGATTCACCTCTGCTTCTGTAGCTCTTTGCCCTGCAAAGCTCATCCGAAGGAATGACAGGTTAATTTGCTCTTTTTTTTTCCCTTTACCATAGAGAAGGTTTGGTTGAAGCCCTATGTAGACCTCCAACCATATGATGACCCCAGCAAAGGGGTGCTGGAATTCACTAAGGAACTGGACATCTCTTGTGTCACTATGGAGAATGTGATTGGAGAGGGTGAGTTACTTGTCACTCTCCCCATCTTTTAGTTCCCCCATGCTGTTATCTTACTGCCTATTCCTGAGTTCATCTGTGACCTTTTGCCTCTGGTTGTCCTCAGGGGAGTTTGGGGAGGTCTATCGTGGGTCTCTGCGGCTCCCAGGGAAAGAACGAATTGTGGTTGCCATCAAGACCTTGAAGTCAACATATTCAGACTCGCAGTGGTGGAACTTCCTGCGCGAGGCAACGATTATGGGGCAATTCAATCACCCGAACATTGTGCGTCTGGAAGGAGTTGTCACCAAAAGTAAGTGTGTGTGGGAAAGAGCAGACACTGGCACACTTCTTGGGCCTTTCTTAGAGAGGATTCTGTCAGAGAGGCTGTGCTGGGAGAAGGCAGGCCTTGTCATGTGAGCCTATGGCAGAGAATGAATAGGGAAGGAGAGGTATGGATTTCCAACAGAGTCATGAGGCAGTGTTAGGAGAGGTCTTCTTGGGTTGGGGAGTGGATAAGAACTTGGCATAGTGTAAGGGATGCTGTGGGGTTGTATGTGTGACATGGGGGAATACAGAATCATTGGGACGTCTAAGGAGAAGCGTCAGCCAGCTGTGCCAGTGGAGTAGGGATGTTGGTTGGGGTTGGATATGGTTCTCTGTGTTGGGGCAAAGTGGAAAGCATTGAAAAGCAAGAGTATGAGAACTGCAAAAAGGCTGACACCTTCTTGTCTTCCTCAAGGGAGACCAATGATGATCATCACTGAGTACATGGAGAATGGAGCACTGGATACCTTCCTCCGGGTGAGTCTCCAATCTGTAATAGGCTTGTGTAGTGCTGGAACTTGCACTTGGCCTGGATTTAGGACCCTAAAAGAAGACTGAAAATAAGATCTAGACATCCACTTACTTTCTGCTCACTAACATTGTCAATCTCAGCAGTTGAAGCTTGATGCCATCCAGTTTGTTCGGTGTCCAGAGTGCTGTCTTTGGCAGTTGAAATGCAGGTGCCTAATGATGACTCTGGAGACCACCACTAGTCCCTTAGTGAGAACCTGTTGGATCCTTGGGCTGCAGCATTGCCTTTTTGCTTGTTCACCAATGCCCACTTTCCCAAGCTGATAAGGCTAGAAAGCAAGCAGATTGGTGTCACTTGACCAGGATCTTCTCTCACTTCTTCTTTCATGCAGGAGAATGAGGAAAAATTTAGCCCTGTGCAGCTTGTGAGCATGCTGCAGGGAATAGCTTCTGGCATGACCTACCTTTCAGAATACAACTACGTGCACCGGGATCTGGCTGCTCGCAACATCCTGGTAACACGCGGTCTTCAGTGCAAGGTGTCTGACTTTGGTCTCTCCAGAATATTGGAAAATGATGCGGAGGGAACCTATGAAACCAAGGTAATGCAAAAACAATCCCTCAGTCTCATAAATGAAATGGGGGATCCTGCTAGATAAAAATGGCAGAATTTCTTCACAATAGGAAACACCAGGCATGAGGAAGATTAGGAAGGAAAATCTCTGAGAAAAACCCATAATAGAACTGCAAATCACAGTGTGTGGGTGATTCAGAAGGTGTTGCTTTCCTGTTTGGAGTCCATGTTGATTTTGTTTGATTCAGAGGAACTGTGGTTTTGAAATAAGAGGTCTGATCTTTTGGACTTGATTAACTAAATCTAGCTTTTAAGATAGTCCTGCTGTGATCAGGGGTTTGGGCTAGAGACATCTACAGGTTCCCTTCAATAAATGTTCCAGTGATTCTCATGTCTGGTGTTATTCAAAGTGGGGCTGTGACTGGTGTCAGGCTCTTACTCCCACAGCAGTGGTTTTGTGTAGCATTCAACTGGACAAGAGGGCTTAAACTCATTCACTTTCCAAGATGTTTCTTTCCGTTTTGGAAGTTTCCCCAGGGGTGGTTACATATAACTTCAAGTGAAGTGCACCGAGTCTTTGAACCATTTAGTAAGCTCCTTACCTGAAAGTACTGGAGAATTGCAACTCAATGATACATGCTGGATACACTATGTCTCTGCTCTTTTGCAGGGTGGTAAGATTCCCATCCGATGGACAGCCCCAGAGGCCATTGCTCATCGAATTTTCACCTCAGCCAGTGATGTCTGGAGCTTTGGCATTGTCATGTGGGAGGTGCTGTCGTTTGGTGACAAGCCATATGGGAACATGACCAATCAAGAGGTAACAAGCACTGAGCTCAAGTGCTGATCAAAAAAAAATAAACAAGGCATGTAGGTCCAACTTCTGTAGATCTCCCTCGGCCTGCACTCTTGACATTCTTTTGAATGCATAACTGCTGTGTTTCCCTCCCTGCTAAAAATCAATACCACCAAGTCAAGGGCAATAAACATTGGGCCTCTGAACCCAAGTGCCAACAGCAATGAGCCAAAGACTGATTAAATCAGCCATGGCCTTTGGGTCTGAAGTTGTTATATGTTGGTTTCTTTCTCCCCTTCCTCTGGCTCTGGAGTATTATGTCTGGTCTCATACTCATTCTAGGTTTAGCACATTTTTGAGGTTAGCACACACTGTTGAAATTATTCCTCAGAGTATGGTTCTCCTTTTGCTACCAGGCCTGTGCCAGGATCATTTGTTCCTCAGTTCTCATGAACACGTCCCCTGAACGGCAAATGGGAGTTTGGCTGGTAAAGGATTGAAAGTACCTGCATATGCCACTTCACTTCCCTTAGGTGTCCTGATCCTTTGCTGTGCTGCCCAAACCCTACTTTATCTATGTGTAAAGAGCACTCCTGTGCTCTTGGCAAGATTTCTTTCTGTCCTCTGTGCAGGTGATGAAAAGCTTAGAGGAGGGGTACCGTCTCCCCCCACCTGTGGACTGCCCATCTATCCTCTACGAGCTCATGAAGAGCTGTTGGTCACATGATCGGATGAGGAGGCCTCATTTTCAGGAAATCCGGGCACAGCTGCAACATTTCATGTCGAGTCCCCAGCTCCTCCGGCCTCTTGCAGACTTTGATCCCAGGTAAGCAGGCTATTACTGGAGGAGGAGTGGTTAACTGGGAGATTTTCACTGTCTGCAGGAGGAGGAGAGGTAGTGCTAGCAATGCAGGCTGGCAAGAAGCACCTTGAATGTTTGGTGTGAAGGAGATAGCAGTCATCTCTCTCTCATGGTGACAGAGGGCACAGCCGTTGGCCTGGGCAGTCTGACCTCACTGTGCAGAGAGCAGATAAGTTGGCCTAGCTTGGGCAGAGGGTGCTTGCCCTTTAGCTGCTGTCTCATGGTACTGGCCATCTGAGGTAGTTGCCTGGCTAATGAGGGCTTTCTCTGTCTTTAGGGTGACACTCCGGCTCCCCAGCTGCAGTGGATCTGATGGGATCCCCTATCGATCCATCCCTGAATGGCTGGAATCCATTCGCATGAAGCGCTACATCTCCAACTTCCGCACTGCCGGCCTGGACACCATGGAGTCCATCCTGGAGCTCACTGCTGAGTAAGGGCAGGCGAAGCTCCCACAGTGCAGGCACCACAAATAGCTGTGTCTGTCCCTGCACTGCCTGAACAGGCACTCTTATTTATCTGGAAAGCTTCTCTGTACAGTTAAATAGAAGTGAACTGGCTTCTTGCCCTAAAAGGGAAGAATTCAGGACATGGTTTAGTGGGCATGGTGGTGTTAGGTTGATGGTTGGACCTGACGATCTTAGAAGTCTCTTCCAACATTAATGATTCTGTGATTCTAATTAGCCCAGAATAATTGAGATCAGCCCATACTGTGAGACTAATTCCCTAACTGTCCATGCTTGAGGCTCTTCAGGGGCCTGATCTGCTCTGAACTCATGTCAGACACAAACAGCAAGGGGAATCAGTACATGGCAGACACTTCTCTAACCTGAGCATCTCCCCACCCTTGTAGGACTTCATCAGAGAATTTTCTTGCCTTGAACTCCCAAGGGGCTGGTGATATTCCCCCCACATCAGCCAGGTGCTGTTCCATCACAGAGCAAAGTCCTTCTAGGCTCCTTAGAAGGACTTGGGTCAGATGCTTTACCAACATGGGCATGTTCTATTGTAGGGTTGGAGATGTATAGCCAGCTCCAGCCAGGGTAGTTTCATAAAACTATGAGCAGGCACAGCGCAGGGACAGATCTGTTGAAGGGCCCACATCACAAGCTGACATGGACACAGTCCTGATGTAGTGGGAGCACAGGCCTAGTCACGAGGTGGGAGAAGCCAGTTGACTGGGTGGGCAGAGGTTACCAGGGAAGGGCATGAACATATAGAAGTTTCTTCCCTCTAGAGAAAATGTAGATGTAGGAGGAGGCACTGAGGGAAAGGAAGCTTTCTGAACTAATACTTGGTAACTGTTTCTGCCCTTGCCTGCATCCCAGTCCCAGCAAGAACAGCAATTAATTTTTTCCTTTCTTTTCCCTTTTCCTTCAGGGACTTGAAACAGATGGGAGTGTCACTCCCGGGCCACCAGAAGAGGATCCTGTGTAGCATCCAAGGCTTTAAAGAGTGATCAGTCTTAAGCTTGGTAAATGCCCATTCTTACCAGATATCACTTGGAATCATTCCTATGGCAATTGCTTCCAAATGAGTGACTGGGACAAGAAAAGCAAGCCAACAAGAACTGAAAAGGCTTGTGAGGCAACACCGCCTGCTCTCATTTCTGTTCCTCCTTGCTTTAGCTCTACAGCAGCCATCAGTACGTTTGAGAGCACTGATCTTGTTCTCAGCCCTGTCTTCTGTTGTCTGTTCTGTGCAGCACTGTAGTCCACGTACTGGAGTTCCAGACCCTCAGTGTATCACATGGAAACATAAGGATATGTACAAGGCAGGGTTGGGGGCAGTGGATAACTTTTTAAGATTGGAGATGAGACTTCAGATAGACCAGGACATTCAGAGAACACACACAGGGACACAGACATGTAGAGATTGGGCCCATTCACTCCCTGGTGTATGATGTCTCTTCTCACTTCAGCAGTATTCTGTCTTCCTTATTTTACAACAGAACAAACTATTCAGTCTTCCACAAGGCTGCTGGTAAGGGATATATTTTTTTAATTCAACTTTTCTTGCCTTAAACACCAACTCGTGGTGTACTTCTTTATTTGGAGGATAAATTATTACCTTATTACCATGTACCAGTACAAGGGTGGCTACCAAGAAGACGGAGACTCCCTTTTCACAAGGGGTCACATGGAAAAGACGAGGGGTAATGGACACAAGTTGCTTCTGGAGAGATTCTGACTGAACTCCAGAAGACATCTTTTTACCATGAGATCAATCAGACATTGGAACAATCTCCCAGGGGAAGTGGTAAATTCCCCTACACTGGTCAGTTTTAAGAGTCAGCTTGACAGGCTGCTGACTCATCTCATTTAAACTCTACTTTTACCTTGAGAGGTTGGACTAAATGATCCCTGTGGTCCCTTCCAGCCTGGTATTCTATGATTCTATTAAATTGGGAGCAGCAGCACACCTTGCTCTGACTTGTGTGACCACGTAACCTCAGCATGTTGCTGTTTTGCACATGCACACTTCAGCAGGGAGATTTACAGCTCTCCAGCCTGCTTCATACCTTTATTTGTGCCATGTACAGAAAACCCTTTAGGTACCCATTTTTCTCTGCGCCTTTTTAAAAGAGAGAATAGCCTTTTTTTTGCTGGATAGGGTATTTGTAACAGAAAAAATGTGTAAGTGGTCTGTCTTATTCCTTCTGTGTGGAGGAAACGTTATTATTTATCAGAACTCAAGACAGTTAAGAGACTGTAAATAATATTTTATAAATAAACCTGTGTTGGAGTTCTTTGGCTTATTTCAAATATGATTGAGACCTTTATTTTAGCATATATATCTTAAGTTCCAGCGGGGTCCTTACATCCATATTCAGTTGTTACATTTGTCCATTTAACTGCAGATAAAATGTGGAAATGCAGTTGCATTATGATTGAAGGATATGTATGCAGCTGATCACTCCAGACATTTTTCTCTAAACCCAGTTACAGCTGTATCCATCCAGAGAAGTATTAGAAGCTACTGCTGTGGTTTGATGAAATACATGTGAGTAGTACTTCTTTCTCCTGCAGAATAGACTGTCCAGAGGATAAAAAAAAACCAACAAAAGAGCCTCACTCTGATGTTCCTAAAAACCTCTTCCTACCTGGGAAGAGTATGTGCTTGAGCTAAGGCTAGGTTGGTGAAGAACGTGAGTGCCAGCCATTCAGCCATCAGGTACTTGCTGTAGATAGCTATCAGCATTTCCATAATTGAATAATGCTTTAAATTCTTAAGGCTATAAATTAAGAATCCTGCTCCTGGGAACGTCTTGCTTAACCATAAATGATAAAGAGTTAAGAAGCAGAGATCTAAGCAACTGCAACTTAAAGCAAGACGGCTGGTTTTTATTCAACATTGCAAGCAGTAGCGTATACACAAGGGAGCATAGTATACACGTACCTCAGCTACTCAAGTCACTGCAACTATGGTAAGAGATCCAGCCGACAAGATAAGCTCTTAGTGTGACCTCAATCTTAGTAATACACGTATATGTAACGTGAAGTATAGATAATACATAAAGAAGTTGCTACATGGCAGATATCTAGGCTAGAAGGTAAGCCCTGACCCAAGATTATGAGCTTGTGTCATGCCTATGGAAACTTTAGCCCATCCTTGCAGATGACAGAAAACTGGGAGGGGTTGATACATCAGGTAGTTGTGCTGCCATTCAGAGGGACCTTAATAGATGGGAGAACTGGGGAGAGAAGGGCCTTAGGAAGCTGAAGAAAGGGAAATGCAGAGCCCTGCAACTGGGGAGGAATGGCCCCATGCATCACTACATGCTGGGTGCTGACTGGCTGGAAAGTGGCTTTGCAGGAAAGGACTCACAGGTCTTAGTGAATGATCCACTAATGTGCCCTTGTAGCAAAGAGGCCAACAGTATCTGGACTGCATTGGCAAGTGCATCAGAAGTGGCTGGAAGAAGGCAGTTCTTCCCCTCTGTTCAGCATTGGTCAAACATCTGGAGCATCGTCTACAATTTTGGGCTCCTCAGTACAAAGGATGACATGCTTACTGGAGCAAGCCTAGGAAAAGACCACTATGATTTAGAAGGGATTGCAGCATTGGACATATGAGAGGCTGAGAAAGCTGGGACTGTTGGGCCTTGAGATGAGAAAGCATGGGTGACTCATCACTGTGTATAAATACCTGATGGGAGGGAGTGAAGAAGAGGAAGAGCTTCTCCTCAATGGTATCCAGTGAAAGGAAACAAAGAAAAAGACAATAAATTCCATTTGAAGGTAAGAAAAAAACTGACTGTGAGAATTGTTAAACACTGGAACAGGTTACCCAGGGAGGTTGTGAGTTCTCATCCTTGGAGCTATTAAAAAAAATGATGGGGTACATTCCTGAACAACCTGCTCTGGCTGACCCTGAGCAGGGAGGTCCCTTCCAACTTCAGCTGTGAGGAGCTGCTGAATCAGCTGGCCTGATGGAGACAAGGCTGCTCAGTGCCATGTCCTCAGGTACAGCCAGTAGCAAGCCCGAGCATGTATTCCCAGTTGCACTCATGCACACAAAATATCCATGTATATAATGTGTGCATGTGTGTATATATATATATATATATATGCACACACTGTACATGACTGGCCTGAGGCAGAAAACACAGCAGTCATGCAAGCGCAGCACAAACAGCTTGATCCTATTCTCTTCTCTGGCTGATCAGGACGAACCTGTTAGTGGGAAATAAGTACATACAGACTGTGGATCCCTCTAGTGTCCAACACTTGCTAGCCAGCAGCTGGCTGCATGATCTGGTACTGAGCTGGCCCCAGGATCCCCTGGTCTCCCAGTCAGATGCAAACTGGTCCAGGCTTAGCAGTAGCTGACTTCCAGACCCAAAAGTAGCTTGCTTGGGCCTCCTGGGAGCTCTGGCAGCTGACTCTTTTCCCGCATAAAAACCATGCCAACTCACGGCTCTGAAGTCTCTTACCCTACTCACCTACCAGCTACTCTGAGTTTTGCTAGTGATTACACATGGACACATACACCTACAGCTGGCATTTAGACCTCTACATGCACTGAAGAGAGTTGTATTTTCTTAATTAAAATTTAAAAAGTTAAGACAGGAGACTGCACTGATGACACACAGGGCATGGCCAGACAAGTATACTGTGTACATGTGGCCAGCCTTTCTGTGCTCCTTTTCCCTCCAGTTTTCCTATGCTGTTTCCTCTCCTTGATCACTCCCTTTTCCTGCCCTTGATCCTGCCCCTTCACATCTCATAACAAGTGGTGTACAGCTCCCCGATATTCTCCCCCCACACCCTATGTCCTGCAGAGGGACTAACCTCCCCTTGATCTATAACGTGACCCAGAAAGCCCTTCCCCTTGACTCTGTGGGACAAGTTTCATACCCAGACACTGGGGCTATAGTCCTCGTGTAGCTCTGGGAGGAGCTAGGTTAGAGTACTTCTCTCCCCATTATCATTTCTCTCCTCTGTGCTCCTTGGAGGTTGTGGGCTTTTAATCACATAATCCAGAAACAACCTCTCAAAACAATGCCTACAAACCAGCAAGAACTAAGATAAGAAAAGAGAAAGCAATGCACAAGTTGTTTCTTCTTCCCTCAGCCTATAGGAAACCTCAAAGCATTTACTGGATCAATTTGCAAGGAGTCATTAAAGATTTTCCCGAAACTGGCAAGAGAACAAGAGCAGGTTTCAGGTCTTTGAAGTGTAGAAGCACTGATGCTTACCACAAAGAGGAGTTTCACCTGCAGTAACCAAGACAGTGCCATGCTTAAAACCATAAACTTCAAGCACAAGCACTCCAAATAGTAGTAGTTCAGGCAAAGCAAGCAAATTGACCACTTTATTCCAGTCTCATGCAAGTGGATCATTAATAACTTGCCTCCCAGTGATACCATCAAGCAGTTCTGCTGTAATTTTGAAAAGGGAGACCAAGAGGTAGAGAGAGGAAAGGCCATTTTCAGACTCATCATCTCTGGAGGCTAGGTGGAACAGCAACTACACATACAGTCTGACTGCTTAACACAGCAATTCTCACGGGTAGCTGAACAAACACAGCAGACACGGTAATGGAAAAAACCCACATTTTATTGAATGCAAACAGTGGTTGGACAGTGTACTTATTCAAAAGGTTTGTTCAGTTTGAGTTTCTAGTCCAGGAAATGGGGCTCAGTGCAGTAACACTTGGAGCCAGACAGTGCATTGCAATTACACTGCAGCTTTCACTGACAGCCATGAATGAATCCCTACTGGAATAGGGAAGACGTTCCTCAGTCTGCCAAATCCTCATCCACGCACTGATATGCCTCCTCACCACGTGCTGCCCGTCCTGATGACGGTCTGTATTTGTAAACATGCATTCTTTGGACTGCTTTGCTACTCTGGTGCCCAGCCTGGCTGTCCAGAAACCACACTGGGAAACGATTCATTTTGGGGAGGGAAAAAGATTGAAAAAAGTTTCCAAACTCAGAAACAGAGTAAGATTCCAAACACTGCCAGTTTCATCTGGCTAAGGAAAAAAAAGTGACAAGACATAGCCAACAAAATCCATTAGAGACAGGAAAGCTATAGTAAGTTAGCTTTTTCCAGCAACAGGGATTCCCAGTATGTTCTGCCTCCACACTTTACTGAGGGAGGGGCAGGGAAAGACGTCCTGATAATGACATGGCACAAGAGAAAAAAATATATATAAAATTGAAGACAGAAGTGGTGCCGATCTTCCACCTTGTCAGGTCAAATCATCGCTGTTGGCTGCGTGGAGCAGAAGAATGCTCAGCCCTTCCCAGCACCTGCCACCAGGTCCTTCTTGCTGCTTCCACCAGGCGGTGGTGGAGGTCTGGTCCTTCTCCTTCAGGGAACAGCTTTTCACTCACCTTGATCATCATCCCCAGCCTGGAGTTAAGTGGCAACAGGAGAAGAGGTCCTTTCTTGGTGGGTGTGCAGAGTGAAGTCTAGGAGCAGTGAATCCTACATGAGTAAAGAACTGCGCTGGCGTAGTCTCCATTGGTAGCGATCTGCCTTGTCAGGCAGAGGGACGGGACAACGGCGGGGAGGGAGAGAGTATTGAGTGCAGGGGTCTCGAGGGGATGCCCACTCCCAGCTCCTCAGCGCGCCGTTTTGGCGCGAGCAGTGTGACACTTCATACACAGCACGTGCCCATCCAACGGGAAGCACCCGTTCTCGTCTGCTTCAATGGACAAGGGCTTCCCACAGTCCTAAACAGGGAAAGAAAAGAGGGAGGGAGCTCAAGGACAGCCACCAGCGAGGTTAAATGCATGCAAAGATGTAACAAATGTCCCAGTGGATCAGGGTAACGTCTCACAACCCACTGCTCTGTCTCTGATGATGGTAACGGGAGATACTATTTTGAGGGAAGAGCAAGCCCCTTCTGCGATCCCAGCGTAATTCTCCAGTATAGACAGTTGATGTATCGGGGACATTAAGAGACTACAGCCCTGCACAGTCCTTTTTTATGGACCTGTGGCCTGTGAATGTCGTCTTTTTCTGAGTCTGCTTTAAAATGCTTCAGATTCATTCAAAACAACCTTAGTGTTTGGTCAGGACAGACAACAGAGGGGCCCAGTTGCCGGTGATGGGAATGGGAAAGATGGGAGGAATGGAGGCACCAGGCTTACCTCACACTTGTAGCATTTCATGTGGAAGTTTTTCTCCAGTGCCACCACACGCACCGTCTCATCCTTCCCCGGCTCTGGCATGATAGGCTCACTGCAGACTGAGCAGCGTGGAGCGTACTTCCTGCAATCCACAGAAACACGGAGGAGACCGTGACCACCATAGCAGCATTCAACACAGGTTTCTCACCACCATGCAGCAGCGTGAGCAGCAGAGGTATAATAAATCACAAAGAGGTTTAGGTGCAAAAAGACTTCAATCGCTACAAGGTTCATTGCTGACTCGCTTTTAACTTCACGTCCAACAGATCACACAGGCAACCCAACCCCACATTGCAGCAAAATTAAACAGGTGTGAGGGAATCTGCCTTCTTTCAGACACCACATGCACATGCTCTCTCCATACCTGTGGTAGTCATCCACACAGTGAGGCTGGTTGGCCTGGTCCACAATAAAAGAGGTCCCCTCCAGAGGGGTATGGCATATCACGCAGGTGAAGCACTGCGGGTGGTAGGAGTTACCAGTGGCCTTCAGCATCCGGTCTGTGATGGTCTGCTTGCAGACACTGCACTTTTCCAAGGTCCCCTGCACCCAAAGGAAACAAGTGAAAGACATTAATCCAATCCCCCACCCCTGGGAGGCTGCACCACGGACAGGGAAGATGGAAGGAGGCAGGGAAAGAAAGGGAGCAAACACAGCACGCTTGGCTCTCTCCAGCAGCTTTCATCCCAGTGACTCACAGCATAGCACTCCTCGCAGAAGGGCTTCTCATCCACGTTGTAGAACTGCTGCCCCTGCAGCTGCTTCTCACATTTGAAGCAGGTGAAGCACTCCACATGGAAAAGGCAGTCCAGGGCCCTCACAGCCGGCTGAGTTCGTGACAGGGGCTTCCGGCAGAAGCCGCAGAGTTCTGTCAGTAGAAGAAGAAAGGGATTAGGAGAGAGGAAAACCCAACACAGTCTTAGTCCTGCTGCTGTCCACTGAGGGAACGCACCAGAAGTAGCAGCTTCTGCTGCGGGTGGATGCTCCATATCCTTCATTAGTTTCTGGGTCAACATCTCCAGCTCTTCTACCTCCTTCATGGTCAGACAGGAATTTCCCCTAGGGGGATCTGCACTGGAGCCTGTGGGTCTATGCTGCAGGAAGAGGAAACATTCAATCCTAAACGACATACACAGACTCCCTCTCATCCTGTCCCTAATGAACCTGCTTCTCTCTCCTTTCTGACTCCTTCTAAGGAACAATCTGTCATCCACTGTGCCTGCTTCTTTCCACCTTTACATCCCTCTCCACCACTGTCTCTAGTTACATCTCTCACTCAGATAGGCAACAGTCTCCGCTAGCCTGGGACAAACCCTCCCTCCTCATCCTCCAGTTTCACTCCCAGTGATGCTGTGCCTGTCCAAAGGCACTGGCCCCGTGGCTCTATTCCTTACCGAGTCTTTTGCAGCAGCAGGTTGCTCTGTGAGACGTGGCTTCTCCTGCACTTGGGGTCTTTCCTTCTGCTGGGCATAGGTGAAATTGGGAGGCTGTGGCCGAGAGGAGGGACCTGAAGGTGAAGGGGCTGTGAACTGGGTCTGAAGGGAGGTAGGATATCTCGTAGAGTTTGAGGGAGCCATGGGAACATTGGCACCCGATTTGGATCCAGACTTGGGAGAGCCAGCAACAGGAGGTGGGCTGAATTTAGGGGTAGTCTGAGCAGGAGGGAGAGAGGGGGGTGGAGGAACTGGTGCTGAGGGCTCCTTGCGTTGCTGTGGGGCTGCCCATGGGACTGGGACAGGGTTCAAATCTACTCCAGGAGGCTTGTAAGGCAAGCTTCCACTTGGCTTTGGAGTGAACTTGGAAGGAAAGGAATGAGGAGCATCTCTGGGTGCAGATGGTATTTCCACATGGGTTTTTGGGGCCGATGGCTTCTCCAGAGAACCTGTGGATCCTGGAAATATCTGTAAAGGGAAGCAACAGAGAGAAACAGGCAGTTACTAGCAAGGTGGAATAGAAAATATGCTGTCTACAGCAGTAAGTCAGCAGCTATCCCAGACCCACAATGCTAAGAGTTCCCAGAGCTTTCTGGTCCTTCATGTACACTTTCTCGCTATGGTTTAACCAGACACTTTCATCTTCAGTAGCACCCTTCTCACTACCTCTGTTCAGCAAACCAGTCACCTCTCCTTCCACCTGCAACACTCTGGGGAGCTCACCCGGGGTTTGAAGGGGTCATTCTTCTCCATGTCCTCCAACATTACGGACAGTGAGTCAATCTCAAGATCAACGCTGTTCATCTTGCCACGTACCTACACCACCGTCCATGAGGAAAGAGGGAGCAAAGCACGTTACAGGAACAGCCAGAGGACTGGGTGTAGCCCCTTACAACAGCAGATTTAGACACTTTGGACAGTGGTACAGATCTGCTCCTTGCTTCGAGTGGAGAGCAAGTTGGTGAGAATGAACAGGGCACAGTCTCCAGGGTCTACAAACAGTGGGGAAATGCACTGCCCAAAGGAAGTCACAGAGAGATTTAGGTGGGAAAAGACATCTGGAGGTCTCTAGTCCGACACCCTGCTCACAGCAGGGTTAACTCCCAAGCTAAACCAGGTTGCTCAGGGCCTTGTCCAGGTGATTTCTGAGCATCTCCAAGGATGCAGATTCCCCAGCCTCTCTGGGCACCTGTGCCAGTGTTGAGCCACCCTTGGAAGGGAACAAGCTTTTCTTCCATCCAAAAGGAATTTCCCTTGCTGAAACTTGTGTTCACTGTCTCTGGTTTTCTTGCTGTGCCCTAGTAAGAAGCATCTGTCTTCCTTCCAGCCCTCCTTTAGGTACTGCAGACTGCAGTTAGATCCCTGCCTTGAGCTCCTCTTCTGCAGGCTAAACAAACCCAGCTCCATATCGTGTGCTCCAACCTCCAATCGCTATGACCCTTTGCTGGGGTATTCAGAATTCCGCTGGGGTTACTACACTGCAGAGCCCAACTGGACACAGTCCTCCAAGATGCAGCCTCACCGGCACCGAAGACAGACAAAAGAGTAACCACTGCCCCTGTCCTGCTGACTACAGTCACCAATGCAGCCCAGCATGTGGTTGGCCTCGACAGCCACAAGGGTGCATTGCTGGCTTACGTTCAACTCCCTGTCCACCAGGTCCTTCATATGCAGAGCTGTAGCCTGGCCAGTTGACCCTAACCTATGCTGGTCCATGGGCTGGTAGCATTTTCAGCTTTCCCAGACCCCAGGGCTTCCTGGTGCAGAGTTCAGAGAGCAGTGAGAAGCCATCCCAGCACACAGAGCATCACAAGAAACTACACTTCCCTTGACCGCACTCACCTGTGGGGCAGGTACCTGGCTCACAGGCCCTTCATCAAACATTGGAGGCGGTGGAGGTGGAGGAGAAGGAAAAACGTCTTCTGGGGCTGGTGGAAAAGGCTCTTCAAAGGGTGGTGGAGGTGGGGGAAAAGCACAGTTTGAGGAGAAACTTGCCTCCTCTCCAGGTGGGGGAGGAGGTGGCAGCGGCAGCTCTAGGGGGAAGAAAGAAAACAAAGGAGAGTTTGGATCTTTTCTTAGTCAGCACAAACCTCAGGAGAGGTCATGAAGTAATTACCACAAGTAGATCCCCAGGACCCATCAAGGACAGCCAAACTCTGCAGGCTGGCTTTCACCCTGTCCAAAGCTATTTGCCATCACATAAACCTTCCTCAGTAGCTACTGCAATTAGTCACTGGGAATATTTCTTGTTTAACTGCAAAACACGTTCTTACTGTGCTTTTTCCCACTCTGATTTCTTTCATCCCCTCTCATTTTTTGGTCCCTTGCATATGCCAGTAACTGGCTTAGATAGCTGAATCCAGAACAGCATGAGAAGGAATGCCAGCAGACAACCCAAGACTCTGAAGAGCCTGCATGATTACAGGAAAATAAGCTGAACCCTCGCAGCTGGCTCGTAAGCACTACAAGAAACAAGCAGGCGAAAAAAGCAGGGGTAGAAACTACCCCTTATGCATATGAGGCATCTTTGAAACTTCTTTATTTTTTTGGGAGATGAAAACAGCTTTCCTTCTGGAGGCTAAAATGTCCCCATGCCCTGTACAGATTAGGACATGAGAAATTTTCCAGAACCCTTCTAAGCAGGCAGAAAAGCACCCAAATGCCTCAATCTCCTAGAAGAAAAACCCATAGCTTTCCACTTAATTCCTGTCTGCCAAAGATGTGGAACAGGCAAAGAGAGACATTTTCTACTACAACACAAATAAATGTGAATCCTCTTTCACCACGTATGGGAGAAGTTGTTCTCTTCTCATCCAAGCAGCAAAGAACACTGAAGACAACAAGACATAATGTCCACATCCCTTTTCTGGACACCCACCACTCTTCTGAGCCAGCTCCAACCAGGAGTAGGGTGAAAGACCACGTTTTTCACTCCTGCTACTCCATGTGCCACTTCTAACAGCAGTAAACAAACTGTCTCGTCTTTATATCCAGATGTTGTAAACAGACTTTATAAGGATTTCTCATCTGTAACCTTAGAGGGATGATACTGCCCTGTCGGAAAATGAAAGCTGAAATCTTCTTAGCCAGTGGAACGCATAAACTGCAGTGGTATGCAGCACCTCTTTCAAGCTTTCTTGTGCCACAGAAATTCTGCTTGGAGGGGGAAGTAATACTATGCTGGTATTTTTAATTTGAAACTACAGTTTGGGATCAAGTTTGTACACGCTTGCCTTTCGATTTATTGAAATGATCAAGAATATTGCAGAAACAAAGCCCTGAGCTGCTGTCATGTTGGTTTAGATGCACTAAAAGCCTGTTTTATTAATTATTCACACAAAGTTTCCCACAAAGTTACTATACGAGATTTATAGAATGATCAATACTAAATATAACATTCCCACAGCAATATTAACTTGGTCATCCTGTCACTTAAGGAAATGAGACCAACTGCTCTGCCTTTATGTTATGCTATTGTTTGTTCGGGGAGTGTCTGGGAAAGGGAGAGGACTGAAAAGACGCATCAGAGAAGGATCAAATCAGATGCATTTAACTGAGTTTTGGTGGTGGTTCTGTACTTCAGATGTCCTGCTGGCAGCCCTCACCCAATGGTGACACGGCTGCTTAAGGCAAATGTTTCTTTTGCTAATCTTTGTCAAGTTAGTTCCTCCATAATGAGCTTCATAAGGAAGGGAGAAGTGGAGAAAACAACACTCAATCCTCCACTCGCACTGTATATTGCAAAGTAACTTTTAACATCCATCTGTCTACTACTGTGCTTCAGGTGATGTGTCTGTGTCGGTTTGAGACCTTCCAACAGGCACATCCCTAATCCATACAACGACAGCAGAAAACCATAAAGCCTAAAACGGGACCTTAGATTACAGACACAAGATTCCAGCCAACAACATATGAGAAAAATGTCACCAGAATTAGCTGGTACAATTCTCTGAGAGGCCCTTGTGACTTAAGAAATGGAAAAAACAGGCTTAATAATTTGTCACCTCTGAGCACAGGACCAGCCTTCCTAGCATCAGGTCAGCTGCCCACTAACTTAGCATGCTAACCTAGAAAACACCAGTGTTGCACAGTTTACATCAGACAGTGAAAGGAAAGACATTTAAAACAGCAGTTAGCATTATCTGAACATGTGTCCTGACTGAGCTGCACCCTGATAGAGGTTTTGGGGTAATATGTACCATCAAGCATTCGCAAGAGGTCTCTATGGAAATTTCTGGTGGGCCCATGCTGATCCATTCCAACTGGGGAGCCACACAATCAGGAACTTTCTGCTTTTTAGAGAACACAAAAACAACCAACCAACAAAACATGAAACAAAAGAACACCCCACCACCACAGGAAATAAAAAAAAAAGAAAAAAAAAAATAAAACCACACAAAAGCAAGAAGTCACTCTACGCAGGAAAACACGCCCAACCCAAACCACTAGGAAAAAGTATAAAACTATACAAGCTATACAAACTCCAAGTCTCACTTCCTGTTTACGATCACTTCCACCATTTTTTCATGCACTTATTTCTTCCTCCCCATCTCCAGCAGGAGAGATGGCAATTGCAGAGTCCATGAGAGGGATCTCTACAGTCAGAGACAAGCAACTTGAGCCGAGATGAACCAAGAAGAACAGCATGATTCATCACCATCAGGGTAAACTTGCCTGCAACACATTTGCTCTCAGATGCGCTGGCCAGAAACTGACTGCAGTTACACAATCATGCACTCAGGGAATTCTATAAAAAAAAATCCATTGCATTCCTCCAGCATCAGTGCAACACAGGACTGCCTTCCCAGCTCCTTTCATAATGGAGATACTACATATTTTGAGATCCCTTTACAGTTGATGTATTTCATCCTGGAACCTGCCAGCCTCTACAGCAAGAGTATCCTTCACTGACAGCACTTGTGGCCCTGTTCTCACGTTAACCCCAGCCACAGACCTCATACTGTGACAATTTAAACGTGTATATTCACATCTGCCACATCAGTCCTCACGTACCTTCTGGCAGCAGGGGCATGGATGCTGACGGGATCTCCCCCACCTTCCCTATCTGAGCACGCTGGGCACCAGCTCCAGGAGGCGGGGGCAGTGACGGCTCTGGCACACCCCCAGCCTTGAAGGGGTTCACCTTGGGTTTAGGGGCGACCACGGGTGCAAACTTCTTCTGCGGGTTGTAGAAGGAAGGGGTAGAAATGTTGATGTTGACCGTGGATGTCATGCGGGTCCCCGGGGCACCTGGGGAGGCCATCTTCTCACCACCTGGCAGGAGAGAAGAGGGAGGGAAGATGCATGAAGTCAGTCTTGGGCCAGAGGCCTGAGCAGAGCACAGAGCACTGCCAGGATCAGCACATGAGAAAAAAGAGGAATGGCAGCAGCAGACAGCTGGAACGAGCCAGCACGCTTCACCATCTCGACTGGGCATGGCATTATCCACAAGGGGGTCCTTGCCACAGAGAAAACCAAGCTCTTCGCTGCACAAGAGCCCTGCACGCACAGACGCTGGAGAGGTCATCACAACGAGCATCATCCACCGAGCCCCGCACACTCAAACACGCTCTCCCAGGACTGGAATGAGCATTTCCTCACCCCCATTTACCCGGCAACGCCAGCCGGTTCCTCTTCACCTCAGCCCCCGCTAATGCCCCCCCTTACCCTCCTAACCCTGGCGCAACCCCCTGCCCCTTCCACCCTTTTACCGCCAGACCCCTGCATGCCGGGTAGGGGGGGAGCGCAAGTAGAGGCAAAACGACTGAGGGGAAGGTGTGAGGAGCTCCCTGCTGTCACATCCCCGGGCTGAACCCTCTGCTCTCCGGATCTCGCCTCCGCTTTCTCTCCTTCCTGTCCCCGCCGAGGGCGACAGCGGCTCCCGCCCACCCCTCAGGCCTGCGCCGGCGCCCGCTCCGCCCCCGCCAAGGCGGCCCTGTCAGAAGCCGCAGGTCTGATGAGAAGAGCCAGATTTCTAGGATTCCCTCGGTCCTGCAAATCCAGGCCAGAAATCTCACCCGTGCTAGAAACCTTGATGAAGCCAGATGCTTTATTGTAAAGCCTGGCATGGCTGTAGTCCTACACCCCAGCACAATAGCGCTTTCCGCCAGCACAGGGGCTCTGCGCCAGCGTTTCCAAGTTGGCATGTTCAAATTAGTGCACTTTCCACGCCGCAGGCCTCTCTCACACGGACAATAACAGCTGCTGGGACAGACAGCCTTGGTGCCACAAACATCCGCCCGCCGCCAATTCACCCATGGCTGCTGATAAGACCTGCACGCCCGCTTCCAAGTGCTCCCACGATTTGGATTCAAGATACAGTAACCTGTAACAGCTCCAGGTCACAAGCGTGTGACAACTTTGACAAATGTTAAGTCCGTGTAGCTGCACTTTTTGTTCTCTTTGCACAGGGCTAAGGAGTGGCAGGCACCCTGACCAACTCTTCTGGGCTTTTCAAAAGGGGGAAGAGGCTCTAAGAGTGAGCTATGGTCAAAGAGCTGTGCTGAGCATCTCCCACATGATCCAGCATGGGAAACGGCCAGAGCAAAAGAGTAATGAGCAAGGTCTGTCCTCAATCCCTCAGACTTGTGGAAGTCAACAGGCTTGCAAGTCAGAAGGGACTGACCAACTCCCTCCAGCCTGCAGCTTCTCACCGAGCTATAGAAGCTATCAAAAAGACCTCTAGCCTTTCTTCATAGGCTTCTGCCTTGTGCTCCACTACGGTGTAGTGAACCTCTTGGTTGTAGTTCTACCAGAATTGACAGTGTAATGCTCAGACCACCACAGTGACAACATCGCTTCTGATCATGATCCACACTGGAGCTAGTCAACACAGATCCACAGTCCTGGGGCATCGGCTGCTTCACCAAAAAAAGCACTGGCTTTGCAACCAGCAGCTGCTGTCTCCCCAAAGCAGTCCATTTCCCGGTACGCTATGTCACATTTAAGGCCCTTTCTGCTCAGAGCTGTCTCCATCCAACAGCTGCCTCTGCTCATCCTCACTTCTGTTTATCAGTCCACCCCCACACAGACCAAACAGGCTAAGAAAGTCTGGCCTTGTGGAAAGTCACCCCCCAGCCTTGCAGCATTGCCAGTATCATCTAAACCTTACTAGAGGCACACAGCTTATGCGAGTCCTGTGGCACTGTCTGTGAAAATTATTGGAGAGGGAGTGTCACACCAGCAGACCTAATCTCAAATTCTTCTTGTCCTCACGTTGTCCCTGAAGGGAGGGATTTTTCTGTCTGCTGTAACAGCATTTAAGATGACTCAAGTGGAGTTATGAAGAAAGATGTCCCCAAAGGACAAAGCATACTTAGTAGTCTCATGCACTGCTTCTCTACAGTAGAGAGCAAGGAAAACCAGGAGGACAGAACCAAGTGGCACCTCTCTCAGCAGCAGGACCTCCCAGAAGGTCCCATGGTGGGTCTGCCACCTGTTATGCACCCAGACAGCTTTCAGTTCTTTGACCCCAAGACCCCACTTTCAAAAGATCAGCTCCTTTCCTAGGGTAACAAAAAGGAGGAGGAACCTGAGGGGGCAAAGAGCCGAGTGTTACTTTTCACCTCTGTTGGTGGAAAGCAGTTTGGCTCCAGCCACACTGGGAGCCCCAGTAAAAGCCAGCCCAGTGCTGTGGTGTGATACATGGCATCTGTACCTTCTCCTATTTGCCAACTTCCTCCCAGTCGAGGGGGGTCAGAAGAACTACAGCAAAAAAAATATAGACTATGAAGAGAACAGATTAAACAGACTTAGGAGTTATGCTTATTTCCATCCTCTCATATGGGCTAATTCCAGAAAGTTCTCCCAGCCTGGCCCAAAGCTGGAAGGCTTTAAAGAGAGCAAAGTCCTATCAGCTATACGAGCTGAAAGGTAAAGCCTTAAAACAACCGGGCTGGGGGAGGGGGACATTCAGAGCTACAAACTTCTCCCACATATGCTGAGCTCGCCTCCTCCCTGAGCAGGGGGGGGGAAACCGAGGAAAAACTCCAAAAAGCTATGCAAACATATTTAAAACATTAGGGAGTTCTATGACTTTGCAAGCACTGGCGTCTTCACTTTCTCAGGGCACTCCCAGAGAGACAGAAACTCATAAATTAAACAAATTTCATGCACAAAGAACCCCAGATTCCTCCGTCCCAAGCACATCTGGAAAAGGGTTCCCTAGGTGTCTCACTCATCCGTGCGCACACAAAAGGGAGCTTGTCCCGACCACGGCCAGGCAACACCCCCTCCCTCCTCCCTCCACCGCTGCAGCTATACAGGAGCACTTTAGCCACCTCCATTTCACCAGGAGGGAAGAAAACCCCCCGGATTCACACAAACACCAACATCAGAAGGAAAAAAAACCATCCCCCCCAAAAAAATAGAAGCCACAACCCGAAAGACTTTGTAGGAGGCAAGGAGCAGCTGGAAACCCGCATCTCCACACCCCTGCTCGCCCAGACAAAAGCTGTTTCGCTAAGCCAGGAGAAGAGACTCACCTCTGGGAGTAGGGCTCGGGAGGGGAAACGCTGGCCTAGGGGCTGGCGATCGCAAGGTTGGAGCAGACTCCTCTGCCCCGCACCCGGCCGGCAGCCTCGGCCCTCCTGCCTACCGGGAAAGGCAGCCGAAATGAGAGGTGGGGGAGCTGCTGAGCCCGAACGCTTCCTTACCCAACTCGCGAAAAAAGCCTCGCCCAGGCAAAGTTGTTTGACCATAAAAGGAGAGAGGCTGCGCTAACAGCTGAGCTCACTCGCTGGGGAATGTGGCGGGGGGGGTGGGGGAGAAAGGCGGAGCCGCTCGCCGCCGGGAGACGAAGCTTGCCGGGGCAGTGGTGGGAGCTCCGGGCTGGCTTGTGGTGTGCGGCCCCCTCGGCTTTACGATGAAGGAGGTGGTCGGGGAGGTTTATCTGCCAGCGGTCACGATGAAGAAGTGGTTTTTTGAGGTGTTCCCCCCTTACCGGGCTCTCGCCCGTCCTGGCCCCCTCGGGCACCCACCCCGGGCCAGGCTCGCTGCCTTCCACCCTCCCAGAACCCTGCTTCTCCCTCCTTGCCCAATTCCCCCAGCCCGTGAAATCACTTCCAGTCGCTTGAGCTGGACGTAAGGAAAAGTAAAATTGAGGATCTGTGGTGACTCAGGGTCCCTGCTGGCCTCCCCTCGCACCCACTCAGCTGCGACAGCATCTGACTCACGCTCCCCCGGTCTTCCAGAAATTAAAGCAAATATCAGATGACTCCACCGTGCAAAAAAAGCAGCTTGTTCTCCTTGTGCTGGCTGCTAGGCAAACACTAAACTGTTTTATATCAAACACTGGCCATTTGAATTGCTTTGTTGCGTTGCCTGTGCTGCACATCGGTTTTATTTTTGTCCCACTGCTGGCTGGGGATTCAGCCCAGCTCTAGACCTGGTACGGCCTGACCCAGCACAACAGAGCACGTCATTTTTAACCCCAATCTTTTCTTCCTGCTTCTAAGCCTCTCAGGGAGGAGGGATACCAATAAAAACAGAATTCCTGTGCTTTGCACAATCACTGTACTTTTCAGCCTTAATATCGAGGTTAATACCCGTTCTGTTGCAAATTCCCTGAGGAATTACTGAATTTGGACATGCTCAGGAGATCTGTGGCTTGCCTGCTTCTAAGACTTACCTATCAACATAAGGTACCTTTCAATACTGGTAAGCTACTCACAGGTGGGTAAGCCATAAACCACACCAGTTAGACTCCCAGTGCAAAATGTTCATGTTAGATGGCTGTGCAAAGAGGTTCATCAAGGCTTAGGAAATCCAGTGTAAACAAATCTTTAATTTTTACAAAGTTTGTACAAAGAGGTAACATATTTTATTTAACTGGGTGATACAGTTGGAAAAATTGGACCCTCATATGAAAATGTCACCCATAACAATGTGCAGCCACTCCTTACAGAGCTGCAACTGGTGGTCAGTAGCTGTGAAATGCTTAGGGATATCTGGGTCTTGTGTGGATGCTAAATAATCCTGAATTTACTGCTACTTTTTTAGGCACAGCATCAGCCCCGTTACTTCCCGTGACTAATGCACAAAGTAATTATATAGGATAAGGAAGGTATCTCTGTGCCGTGCTGGATCTTCTAACACTGTCACTTCTCTAGTGCAGACAATCCTTTTCCCTCTTGTTCAGGTAAAGATGTTGCTGCAGAGCTAAAAAAGATTTTATTGTGGAATCGCTAACCAAATTGTGGAGCATCACAGCACACCTTACACAATCAGCCTGACCTCAGAGTACTCTGCCACTGTTCCCTGGGCTAGCCCTGGCTCCAGAGAAAACAAAGAATGTCTCAGACTGGGATTAAAAAAGTGCTGAGAGAATATGAAAAAAATCTGCGCTCTCATACTTTCTGGTCACATCCCCATAAATCCAGATGCTTGCATGTTTGTCTGACCAACATGGTGATGTTAAAAGCTCATGAGGGCAGATCAAACAAAGTGGGAATACGAAAAAGAAAAGCAGACCCTCTTAGACATTAACTCCTCACTACGAAGAAACAAATATGAAACAGAGATGTTTAGCCATGTGAAGGCTAGAATTCTTATAACGGAATACATCAGAATACACAAGAGGACACTTAAATCTGATTTCATGCTTCAATATAGTGGATTTAAAGTTTGTGCTTTTGTAATCGTAAATGAGGATGAATTCACTTCCCTATGTTAGTTCTGATTCCTCTGGAAAGGAAGTAAGAATCTCCTTATGCTAGCAACCTTCCTTCATGCAATTCTTTGCCTGAAGAGCAGACATTTTTCTGCTGCAAACTGAAATGAGTGCCTTGAGATGTACACAGTTGTAGTCAATCTCATTAGCTGAAGCAAAATATTAGTCCTGCATAGACATTTAGCTACCTGGGTACAGAGATGGATCAGCAGGTATACACAGCTGCTTGTGCCAGATGACACATTTGACCTTGTCATTTCTGGAATTAGCAGCAGTCCTCTGCATAAATCACCTTGGCTGCCCCATGCCATGAAAGAAGTGATGTGATATTTTGGAATATATTGTGGCGTGAACACTGTGCTGCACTATGGGTGAAAAGACAACCAACTACAAAGCAGATGTGGGAGGGATATGGAATATATAGTTTTAGCTGGGTGCTTCTTTGAGATGAGTGTCAGGAAGCAAGCCCCTAGCACTGGCCGTTGAATCAAAGCTTAGAAATTCTGAGAGTCCAAGGAACCCACCTCAGAGAGATTAAGTTTTCACGGAGACAGATATAATCTCCACTGCTAATTCAGCTGTGTAATGCAATGAGTAAATAAGAAATAATGCAGTACAGAAGTGATGTGGCAAATTCATGCCCTGCACCAAGATGAGGCTTATGCTAGCAGTGGTTAGATGCCTGTAAAATGAAAATAAAAATAGATGTAAGAGAAGAAAAAATAAGGCCTTGGATAGAAAAGGAATGATTATTTGCATGAACACTCACAGGGCATTAAACTTGTCAGGCAGCAAATCTTACCTAGATCTAAGTGGGTTCTGGTAGCTGCAGATGGGAATCTTTGTGTTAACAATAGGTTTAAGGTCAGAGGAAAGCAATCTGGATGCTGCATGGGGTGCTTTAGTTGTGTTAATAATGTAAAATGTCTGCATCTGTGTAATTTCCATCCATATCAACAGATCAATTAGTGCCATTTTATCTCAGCGTGAGTTAGTTAATAATTAGTGATGCCACGTAGGAGTCCGTGTTTTTCATAACCAATAAAAAGTTCTGACTCATATCTATGTTGCCTCTCTGATATTTCTTTTTTCATGTAACTTCTGTTTAGTCTAACCACATTTTTATTGATTAATGCTAAGCTTACCCTGTGCTGTGTTAAATGCTATGTCTGGGCCTGTCGGAAGAGTTGAGACTATGTAATGGGTCCACTTTGGTCCCCAGGCCCAAGAGGTACAGATGTACTCACACTGTCCACGGCAGAGCTACCTGCAGCAGCTACAGAGAACCTCAGTGGTCTCTGAAAAGTGCCATTGCCGGCCTCAAATCCCTATGGCAATTCAGCTGTATACAACTACGAGAAAGCAAAGTATCTCTGTGGTATGACCATGCTCATGTCAGCGTGTGGCAGGCCATCAGAGTGGCCAGGGCAGCAGGAGTGGCATCTGTCCAGGGAAGAAGCTCCATTTCCAGCAGGGCTGGCAGGTCTTTTAGATCATCTCCTGGGCAGGAGATGCAGCTCCCAGAGAAGTTTCCAGCCTTGCTGCTGTTTTCTTGTCTCCTGCCACCAAGACTTCACTGCTGCCTCTGTCTGCTTCTCAGCAGGGTGGTGGGCCTGCAGCTCCATGGCTCCTGGGGCTCGCTCACTTGGTACGCTTACCCCCACTCTCCCACACCTCCTGCTCAGTGCTTCTGGGCTCTGCTTCTGAGGGACAAGGGAAGCAGGCAGGCTGTCCCAGTGGCTATCTCTTCCTCCAGATGGAGTATGAGCTGTTCTGCAGCTCTGGAAAGCCACAAGCAGTCAGAGGAGGCCTGTAGAAGGCAGTGGGATGCAGCTGAAGCACTGATGGGGAACTGGGGTGTGCCCATGTATGCGGCTGACTATGGATGGCCGCCAGAGCCCATTTTCCTTGGAAAGCAGCCATTTCCACATTCCAAGGTACCCTTGCCATTTCCTCAACCATATGCTCCACCCCTTGCCACCAGCAAGACAAGCTGTGACATATTTGGCTGTTCTGTGCAAATACTGCTTGTCACAACTGAGTGTGCAAGAAACAGATCTGTCAGCCTGCTGATTAAAGAGTTCCTGTGTGTGGTGTAAGACTCTTTCCACCCGAGTGCCATGCTCCATGCTCCTTCCTGCAAGTGAGTGTCATCACATAGATGTGTGTATTCAACAGAGCTGGGTGCACACCTTGTTGCGTCCTGGAGGATTTTGGCAAAATGTTCCAGGAATAATTTGAGTGTGTATATGTGTCATCGGGAGGATGTTGTGTCTTGGAGAAGGGTTCTTCCCCCACATCCTCCCTGTGACAAAGCTGAGAGGTGAAAGTAGGTTCTCAACAGCCTTAGTCTCATACTGAGCCTCCTCCTATGTCATATTATAGAAGAAATTCTGTGCTGGCTGAATGCCCTGAAAGCATCTGGTGCATCTGCTCAGTACTGGAGGGACAAAGATGCTGAGCTACAGTCTCAGTGACATTAACCTGGGATGGGATCCTGGTCACTTCAGTCCCCACATGGCCCCTTTCTACCCCAGTGCTGTTATTTTCCTGTGTGACAGCCAAATAAGCAGGGATGGGCTTTGGAGACTGCTAATTCTCTATTTTCTAGTATGCCTACAAAGATGTGCCATGTATATGCCAGGGCATGTTGGACTTGTGAATGCATTAGGAGTACATAAGAAGATTGTTCTGGTCAGGAAGAATGAAGCCTGGTATAGTCCACACCTGCATTATCTATAGGGCGTGGATCCTGAAGCAAACTACCCTCTCTTTCGAGCCTCACAAAACCAAACAATTGGTTAACTCCAGATTGGAGTCCTAGCAAAACCTAGTATGTACACAGTGTGGGTGACCAGGGAACCAAGGTCCTGGAGCAAAGAAACAGACAAACCAAATGGACAATATAGGCATATGGTCCAACAGTCTGCTTGCAAAAAATATTAGGCCAAATGTTATCTACAAACTGCATGGTAAAACACAATTTGTGTACAGTTTTAAGAGGTGCAGCCTCTCAAGCCCTTGCTTTCCAAAAGTGAGAGGTGTGGAGCTGTATGTAGTTTTCTGCAGTTCCCAGGTTTAGTCCATGTGGCTACTAGTATGTTTGCTAGTTAACTTACTGCCTGTGTGAGTATGAGGATGACTACAGACCAGACAGAAATCTTTTACTGTTTAATGGGATTGTCAGGATAATTAGCAGGACCTTGCAGTGGAGACACTGGCCTTTCGGTGGCAGCTAGGCATCTGTGACAAGTGACAACTAATGGGAGAGACCTGATCGTTAAGCAGAGTATGATTTTCAGTAGGTTGAAAATGTAAGGGTGTGTGACATGCCCTGCTGAAGATTTGTGCTAAGATCACAGACAGGCACAGCCTAATTTCTGGATGAGTTGACTACCACCACTTTATATCAATGCAAAGGGCTTTTCCTCTATTAACTGTGAGCCATCCCTGCCTGTCAGTAGCAGATGCTTGGGCAATGGCTCAAGACATTGCATTAAAGAACTCAGCTGTGGATGTACATTTCTGGAGATGCACTTCCTTCAACCAAGGCATTCTCCAGTTGCCTTGACGAAGGTAAATACAATGACCATATTTCCTGGATATTTGGCAAACCTTTTGACCCTTTGCTTCCATTGCTCATGAAAAAGTTACTTGGAACCTTAACTTTATCCAAAACACTTCAGTTTACATGTAAACATCTTCAGGGATGCATTTGGCCAGTTGAAGTCTACATGAAGATCATCGGTGTTCAGTCTTCATATGGAAATCTACTTCTTCCCTGGGACTGCTGAGTCCCAGGTGATGTCTGTGACAGTGCTGGCTAAAAGTTGGGAGCAGAAGATGCCTGGAAACTAAGCCAGTAAAATCTCATCAGGCTGCTAATTAAAATATGGTGAGTCAGGTTATGAGAAAGCCATATCAAACCATCTTCTGCAGAATGACTGATAGTTTCAGAGACAGTGTTTGCTGCTGCCAAAGGAAATAAATGGGATGTTTACAAAGCCATTTCTCTAGATTGGTGCTGCTCTTCCTGGGCCTCCCACCAACAGCTTTCTTCCCAACACCTCGGTACATAGTGTTCAATGTCATGAAAAGAACTGCGGGGTCCTACCAGCAATAATCCTTTCACTTTCTGTTTGTCTGGCCTTTATGGCCATGGTCTCCAAAACTTTGGTCTCCTAAGGGGCAATCAAGCTTCTATCTTAATATAAAACAAAAATGAGATTTGATAAAAAAGAAAGGATATGCTCATATTGAAAACAGGTTTTTGAAGTAAAACAGAAAATATTGTGGATTTATGCAAGGGTGTGGTAAATTTTAAACAGTGCAAGAGTCACATATTATATCCGAACAATGTGTAGGCAGGCAGTGCATAATAACATAACCACAGCATCCTCAGATTAACACCCTGAAAGGGCAGGAGCCTTCTTAGTCAGCTCCAGATGTCCACTTGTTCTGGGACACATCAGCCAGCCTACATTCCTCCAATGCAGGAAAATGGCTCAATTTTTTTCCTGATTCGAGAAAGAGGAAATCTGCACAGATGTTCAAATATGAATGTACACATGGGATACAGTCTGTGTCCGCTCCCTCCTAAGTTTCAAAAGGAGGCATTCCACAGGGGCTAGATTACACGCTGCAAATGAGTCTTCTTGAGGAAACGGACAGTAAAAGGTAGAGAGTACAGGTCAGTACTGAGAGGCATAATGCTTTGAAGGATATTGATGAAGGTCTGGACTGGTTGATGCTGTTCATTGTCTCTAACTCCTCAGACATGACACTGCAGACAGATATCAGCCCTTGGGTGCCAAAAGTCTAAATTCAATTTAATGACCTTAGCTTGTGGTCAAGATTAGAGGCACACTAAATTGTAGACTCTTTTTGACCCTTCCATGTTCCATATTCTCAGGCTCCTGGCTTGGTTTTGAGGCTGGAATGACTCCATCATTAGACTCAGAATTAATTTTGTCTTTCAGCCTACACATATGAGAAACTTACAGTGTGCTGCACCCTATCTGCTTTGCTTTCTTACCAGACCATACCAGAGTCCTATGGTCTCCATTTGTGCTTGCTCTTGACTCAAAAATTGTTCTCCAAATCCCTGCACCTCCAAGCAAGGAATGGATTTTCAAGTTACACAGTTGGTGCCCTGTGCCTCTATTAACATAGCCATTACTCATCTGATTTGAGGGACCGTAAGACCAGAACTCTGCTCCTCTACAATTGTTTCAACTCTTTCTTCCAGCTGACTGTAAACTGAGGAAGAAATAGTAAATATGAAAGCATGTTAAATGTTCTCTTACCTACAGCAGATTAAAACCAAATTTTGGAAGGTAGAAAGGAAGAGCAGCCTTCATATAATGAGTGGTGCAACAGTAAACATCATTATTCTTCCAGGAGTTTCTAGTGGCCATCTCTTGAATTGCATTGGGGCCACAAAACCCAGGAAGTCAGAGGGATTTCTTTCAAGGATCAGCTATGATCACAGCAGGTTTGAAGACAGGATGCTCTCCTTTCCTGACCTGCTTCTTGTAGGGGATGCCTCCTGGCCAGAAGCACCTGAGGGTATCACCAGGATGCCAAGGGTTGCAAGCCAAGAAGAAAAGGTAGCGAGGCAGCCTCTTCTGAGATCCTGCTCCTTGAATTTCAGTAAAGAACACAGAAAGAAGCAATGCCCAAATGTGCTTATTAAGGAGGCTGTCAGCCGGTGGAAACATTTGACCTCAGAAGACTTGTAAACACAGATGGGAAGGGAAAGGTCACCTCCAAATAAGCACATAGGCAAGCATCCTGGATCCCACCATGTTCCTTATGGAGTGCAACATAGTAGAGCAGGTAGATTTATTCAGATCCTCCAGAAACAGCAGCAGGCCTGACTTGATTCCAAAAATAGTTTGAGTCAATGTTGATTTGCCAGAGCCTGCTTCAGAGCAGCTGTGTGCTCTGTGTTATATGGAAGAGGGAACTTTCTGGACATATGAGGGCCATTCTGCCAGTGGCTGAATAAACAGTTTAAATCGATATTTTGCTTCTGGATACATTATATTATCATTATACCAGACATAGGAAGAATTTGGCAGCCAGGACAGAATCACTAGCTTTTTAAAATTAGAAGTACTTTCTTTTTTCAGAATTGATTTTAAGGTTTTGGGTATTTTCATACTTTTTTTTTTGTAAGATTTGAGTAACTTCAAAAACACATTGCATAAAAAGCCCCTTGTTTTTAAAAGAGTTAGCATCTACAGTTTCTGCAAGCTTCTAGTCCCCCATCTCCAATATATCAAAGGGAGAGAGTGAGGAGATGACAACTGATATTTTGTAAGGCTAAAAATATTGTGCCTTTTTACATAACACTAGGAACTTAAAAAGCACATTAACTGCTTGCAGATTATTTTTAAAAATGCAGTTTGAGCAACACCACTAGTATAGATTCAACTGACATTTAGAAGTAGCTGCTCTATGTTTCACTGTTTGGAAATGAGACATCCAGTAGAGAACGAAGTAAATGTTTTAAAAAAGGCAAAATAAGACTCAGACTGCACCAAAGATGCCTGCTCCCTTATATACATCTCACATTTATGTAACTGGTGGTGTCTGTTTTCCTAGTGCACACCATGTACCCTTTTTGACCTTCCAAACCAACCTCCTCAGACCTCCCCTCTCAGCGGTACCTACCTGATGGAGAGGAACCTGCACGCTCTGTTTGACTGCCAGAGATTCACCAGGTTCCTTTGGAATTATATTTCCACAATTTCCTTTCCTTTTTCCTTTTCATTTCTAAGCATCTGCTGAGCCCTTCCTGGCAGGGAGGGAGTGGGAAATAGTCCCTTATCCCTGTGAACTTGCTCATCTTCCCATTTTATGTGCCACTGTGTCCTGGTTTTGCTGGGATAGAATCACAGAACCAATTTTGTGTTCAGGAAAGCTGCATTTTTGAGAAGACTGCAGTGTCTGATTCAGTGGGAACAAAGTTGTTAAGATACCTTGGCTTAGTCTGTGGCCATCCTTCGTATACAGGTTGCCATGGTAATCAGGGTCCTTAGCAGTTTTGAACTAGATAGGTACAGAAGCTAGGAGGACCAAAAGCCAAGCTGGCCAAGAGAAGTATTTCATACTATAAACGTCACACTCAGTATAAACTGGAAAGTTTGCTAGGGATGGCTTTCTTTCCTCGATGGTCAGCATCCCTGTAAGGTCTTGCCTGTCATTCTGCTTCCAAGGTCTACTCCCCTGTTTGGTGCGACTGTCATGCTTTTGCTGGAGCTGTGGCACTCGCAGTGTTTGACATCTAGCATTCACTGCTGGGAGTGCACAGCTCGTGACCGTTATATGGACTAAGCAGAACTTTATGTATTTTATACTGATAATGTTATTAAAATAAGTTTCTTCTCACTATTATTTTATTAAATCTGTTTCCATTTCAACCCATGGGTCTCCTTTTCTTTTCCTGATTTCCCTCCTCAGGTGTGGAGGGATTACTGGGTGATAGAACAACTAACAAGGCAAAGACACACTGGAAAGGCCTCAGGCCATGGCAAAAGAAACCAGAATTTCAGAACATGGCCCAGCCTACTTCCAGTTTCATTCTCTGTGAGGAGGCATTTAGCTGGTTCAGACATAAGGTAAGGACATACAGAACAGATTTATGAAAGATACTCGCCAGAACGGTGTTGCTGAGTGGGTGAAGTCTGTGGCAGATGAAGCATGCTAGACTTGCTAATTTTTTGATACTGAGCTGCAGCTTCAGAAAGCGACGGTTCTCCATGCTCAAAGGGAAGGCGACGCGTGATCACGTGCAGTAGGTCAATGTGCTACAAAGACATCGGCAAAATGCTAACAGAACAAACCGCACCAACACAGCTCCAGATGGTAAATCCTTCCTGTAAAGTCTAGAAATGGGAACCGTATGAAAGATGAGATCTTATTTAATATATATAGAACAGACAATGACACTTCTGCATGACTCCGAATAAAAATCAAACACAGATGAAGATGCTGAAAGAATATTACACTTGCTAAAAATCTGCAGAACAGCAACGTTGTTCTGAAAAACCGGGAAGCTACAAATCCTTAAGAAAAACTAATGGAAGGCAAATATCAAGATAAGGGGAGAAAAGAATGGCAAACACCGAGCATCGAGCATTTATGTGTGCGCCAATATGTCAAATGCATGTGTTTTAAAGAAAGGGGACTGTATTTTAACAGAGTACTGCCAAATAAGAGAGGTCGCACAACAGGGATCTTGCAGCAAAGCAGGTATGGGAGTACTGTCTGCTGTTAGATTACAGCCAGCCCCCTGCTTGCCTGCTCATCATGTGTTGGGATGACATACATCTCCACTGTAGAGATTCTTAAAATTTGTTTCAGAAATACACTTTTTAAAAAATTCAACCTGTATTGAAATGAGTGTGTTTTTAAGGTATCTGGCTAACATCAAAGTATTTCATACCTCTGAGTACGATTGTCCTTAATTTGGGACACTCCATCAGTGTTCAGTTTCCAACAGATGGTGCCATGAGATCCAAAGCGTGTCCCTACTTTGGCAGCAAAGGCCCATGTGAGAACTCACCATGCAGGGGAAGTGGAAAAATGATCTTCCGGTGCTCACCATTACCTCTCTTCAGCAATATGGGACAAAATACCCAGGAGGATTTTTTGATAAATACACTACTGAGGAGGTGGATTGCTTAGTTCTGTCTCAGCACTGAACTAATACACTCTCACAAAGTTTTTTATGACCTCTGGGCGCTGGCAGAACAAGATCACACTTACTTGGATGTGAGTGTAGGTAAGCATGAGCTTGTATCACAACATGCAATACAAACATATCCTACATCTATACCTCCGCCTATTTATTGTCGCTTCTAATCTTCAGTTGGTTCACACAGCCTCAAATATTTTCCTCGCTCAAAAGGACTCAGCCTTCCACTTATGTCAGATAAGTTACACCACTTTCAGGATCTGAACTACATTGGCACTGCTTTTTTCATTCTTTGAACCTCATAAAAAGCCTTTCTGTTTGTCTCCTCCACTGAAGCAGCTCTGAACAAGAAAGAACAACTGTACGAGTCATTTTGCTATCTCATTTCCTTTTCAGTCCACATGAAAATCCTATCAGTAGCTAATACAGCCTGATGTAGAATTAACTCTTTTGGCATCTACTCCATTACTTCTACAAAGCGATTACAGAGATCCCTGCCAGAAGCAGCATTTACTGGGAATCCATGCTGCCAGTGGCAGGGGGCCAGCAGAGGAGCATATTGGAGCAACAGTCCCCGGAGGATGATTCCTGCCTCTATAGATCTGATACCAATACTATTTTTGTAAACATCTATTCATGAACTTCACAGGCCTCTGTATGTTTTCCGCAGCTGAAGATGCATCATGTAGGAAGCTCCTCCGTGTCTTTCTGTGATCCTCGTTGATCAGGCCGCAGGATTTTAAATAAGGATTTTAAAAGGGATCAGACAAGGATAAGAAGGTGAACAGTCATTTTTCAGTGTCTTTTTGTGGGAGGATACATATGGTTGCCAGTGAGACCTCTGGGGACAAGAACTAATGTTAGGACAAATGACAGACAGAGGGAAGACATTTTAAATTATTTGGGGGTTGGCAATGTTTACTTGAAAGTGGAAGATTAAGTGGCAAGATTTATATTGATAATTTTTTTCATTTTAACTGGTTTAAATGGCAGCTAAGGGAGACAACAGGGGCATATTACCTACTGTGATATAATCTGCACCTCTGATAATTAATTGATGAAAAGAATAAATTTACTAAGCAGGTACGACAGTGACAATAGCTTTGTATTTTATAAGCAGCGTTTCTTAGGAAGACGTTGTTCCAGTATTTATAATTTATAAGATCTTTATATTTATATAAAGCTATAAGGAACATCTGGAAAAATAGGTTCAACAGATTCACCAATGGCTTATAGAAAAGAAAAACAATGCTGAACAGGTGTCTCTTAAAAAGGCAAACAGTTAACATTTATAGCATAGGCCTGTCTTCAGGGTTATGATGGGCGTACCTCAGTGTGGATTTGGAAGAAGTTGTTAAAAATCAGAGCTTCCTCTGAAAATGCTTTGCTCCGTGCTGTTTCCAGCCCCTCTGCCAGGCACTACCTTCAGCTTTGCTGGAAGTGTTTTCCTACCCCACCTACCCCTGCTCAGACCGAGAGTGACCACCCTGTCTGTGTGCAGGAGGTGCAGGGGGTGAAAAGAGGGCTGGAGGTATGGGAGCCTTGTCTGTTACCAACCCCAAAGCCTGGGAGTACTCATCCAGGAGCACATGCTTAATGAGCTGATGATGGCATTTCAGTCAGTTTCACTGCTGCATTCATGGAAAAGGTGCAGGAGTGGGGGGAAGGAAAAGGTCAAGGGAGCTTTGTGTTGCCCTTCCACCAGCAGCATCCTTGACCTCATTCGGGCAGTCCCGATGCTCCCCTCTGCAAACAGAAGTTCCTAATGGCAGTGATCTACAGCTCATGACAGCTTGAACACAGCTCCTTCTCTCTTGCACAGCATGCGTCTCAAAACGGGGTCTGTGGAGGGAGAGGTCTACAGCTCTGTAATAAACAGAGAGGCACACAATTTCACCCATCATACAAACGATTTAGAAGGCTGCAAGTGGCTGTCCTCTACTGCTCCTCCTGAAATAACCAGCTATGTGAAGAAACTATCCAAGTTGCTCTCTCTAGATACTAAAATGTCTCCATACCTTGTATGAAAATTTACAAAGATCTTTCAGCCCAGAATTTAAATCACCACTATACAAAACCTATTTTGTAAGCAATTTGCTACATGAAATTATAGCCTCACTGTTTAAGAAAGTACCTGCAATGCTTAGAGAAAATATTCAGAGCCTGTCAGAAAAATATGTTTCAGATAAAACAAAACAATTGATGTTTTGTCATTTACCTCCTGTTCCTTGCAGCAGCAGTGGGAATACTGTTGCTCAGGAAGAGCAAGGACAGAAACTGTGGGGGACAGTTAGATTTATGCTCTGTTTTAGTCCCTTGTTCAAAGGCTCAGTCCTGTCACTTCCCTCCTACATGATTTTTCTCATGAAATCATATTCTTCAGGCTGTAAAGTACTGTTTTCTTATGCTACTGTATGATAAATGTATTTTAATCAAATTTAGGAAGTAAAAGTTAGGAATTGGCTTATTAAAAACTAGAAACTGTTCACTGATGAGAAGATCCCTGTTGCATGGGACCTACTATATGGAAGAGCCAAGCAGCTGTGTCAAAACTGATAGCTTATTGTCTAACAAAGTCTTCCCAACTTCTAATGAGAATGAAGTTCACTTTAAATATGGAGATTTGTGTACAGAAGGTCCATAATGAATAGATGTATGAGTAAGAACCAAAAGATGGTGAAGTCTGTCCTTTGATGAGATGACCATGTTAAAAATGGCAGACAAAGCAGGACTGTAGGTGCCAAGACAGGCAGTGCTTCCAGCTTCTAAGTGATATTGATTCCAAATTAAAAAAAAGGAGAGAGCTTCTGGCATCAGAATATGTGAGACAGTCAGGAGAAAGGCCAATAGTTCTGTGGAGTCAACGAATGGACACTTGAGTAAAATCCTCCTCTTTACCAGCTCTCTT
>NW_010207741.1:43761-45647 GCF_000695765.1 Mesitornis unicolor
TGCCTGATGCTTGCCTTGCAGCAGCATGGGTACTTGCCAGATCCCCATGTAAACTACCGCCTCCCTAAAGCAGCAGAAGACAAACCCATCAAGCACTGGAAAGCTGCCTTTCAGGCAGGGTAAGTGCTAGGACTTGCTCCCCTGCCTGTGGAATCACACCCTGAGGCAGAAGTCAGAACAGGCTGATGTAGATGATATTGTAGCTTAATGAAAGGAAAGCCAAATGTGCACTTGCTAGGACCTCAGGTTTGACTTTGAGCTTGAGACAAAGTGATAGACAAGCCAAAGCATCATGCAGGGGGAATAAAATAAGAAGAGTCAATGTGACTTACCTAAAGTCTTCACTGAAAAGGAAACCAGAGCAGAGATCACTCAGAGTGCAGAAAGGAGGTTCACAGAGGAACAGTCTTAGATTGGGTGGGTGGGTGATGAGGATTAAGATGAAACCAGTATCTCTCCGAACAGAGGAAAAGAAGTTGCCCACAGCTGTCTCAGTAATACATCTTCTCAGGCTAGGATGAGATGCAAACGCTATTTGGTGGGGTTTGCAGTGAAACTCCTAAGACAGCTGTCCTGATCAATCTGTCTACAGGAGACTGTGGATGACAACAGTTGGCTGGGCAGCCACTAACTTACGAAACATCTATCTGAGACAGGCTTTGTGTCTTAATATACCATTCTTTCCATTCCAGTTTGCTACTTTCCCCTTTCCTTTAGCCCTGGAAGTCAATATGGATCCACTTTTCAGAGATGCTGAAACCCTTCTAGTTAACATAGAGTTCCACCAGATCTATGGTTTCCCAGCAGTTTTACAACTTAAGTTTCAAGAGGGCAGATACTAAAGATATTTTTTGCTAATATGAGTCATTCAAAAAGACTAGATGAAAACTGATAGGTTTGGAAACATATGGGGGAGGGTGAAGGAGTAGTAAAACAGGGAAAGAATTCTAGATGTGGAAAAACTTCATCCTCAGCAGAGATCTAATGTGCAGTATCCAGTGATAAGTATTATAGTACCAGAGCAGACTCTCGCTGGCCTCAGGCACCCAGACAGGAGGAGCCTATGATCTCTTACACTTCAGCAGTGTAATGTTCACCATACTCAGTAAATCTTCAATATCATGAAAAAGGGAAAAAGATATAATAGCTGCTCATATTCAGACATTGCTATCTTTTTTCCTGCCCATGTCCTTCCTACATACATTTTTGTTTGTAAACTGACTTTGTGTGAGTGGATTTCCTGCTCATTGTTTCAGAGGCTCAGGCAAAGTATGTGCTATGCAAAGTCCTTGTTTTTTTAAAAAATAATCTTTTATTTCCTTGCTTGGGGTGCCTGTAAGTTGTGAATGGGAAAACAAATGAACTTACCTGTTCCCCATTACTACTGTTCATCTGGGATGTTCAGCTGTCTTGAGTGACTTCCCAGCAATGCCGACAGAAACTGAATTTTCCAGGCCCAAGGATGACAACAAAATGGCTCATTTGGGATCAGCAAAATTCAATTTGCTGTCACTAGAGATTGGTGGAAGGAAGCTGGGCGAGACCAGTGAAGCTTTTGGGGTGAAGGAACCATAAAGGGACAGGAAGAAATCAGAGGCATTTCAGAGTGACAGTTGAAGGCGCAGACTGGGAAGAGCCCGTGGTGCTGGGGAGGCGGGCAGGAGGGCGCTGCCTGTTGCTGCTGTTATCAGGTGAGGAACAATTTGGGCTGTAACAGGGGCAGATCTAACAGCATCTTCTCCATCTGCAGAGATCCCTTCTCACTGCCATGTTAGCGGGGAGGACGTGGGAAAGGCCTCAACGACCCTCCGCAGGGCTGAGCTCGCTTCTTCCACCGTTTTGCAGGGCGACGGCGAGCGGGCAGCGCCGCACATCCGCGTCCTCCA
>NW_010207742.1:0-402 GCF_000695765.1 Mesitornis unicolor
CCCCACCCCCACCCTTCGAGGGGGTTCTTGGTCTCTTACCTTGTCTCACTACCTATGTTCCTGCTCTGTGACTGGTGGCCACGGGTTTTGGCTCTCCCTCTCTTCCTCCCTCCCTCCCTTCTAATCTGGCCCTCCGGTGGTCACCTAGTCTTAAACCTGCTTGTGGGAGCCTGGCCACAGGGTGGGGGTGGCTCTTGCCCTCAGCAGGTGCCCTGTTATTGGCTTGCGGTAGAGTAAAGCCAGGACAAACTTTACTTTTTTACTTTACGTTTTTGGGTGTGTTTGGAGGTGGTTGTGGTTTGCCCCCAGCTGCTGCTGGAGCGAAGCAGCTTGGTTCTGGGACATGTGGGCTGGGCCTGGAGGCAAGCTGTGGGACTGGAGAGGAGTTTCCTGGGACAGCAT
>NW_010207742.1:503-19828 GCF_000695765.1 Mesitornis unicolor
AGTGGCTGCTTAACCTTGAAAGCATTTGTGGTACTGTGCTGGTGTGACCCAGAGTAAGAAAGGGGTGTTTTCACTTGTTGGCCTTGCTTTAACTTGGGGTACACCAACTTCATAGAATCATTAAGGCTGGAAGAGACCTCCAAGATCAAGTCCAGCTGTCAACCCACACCACCATGCCCACTAAACTATGTCTTGAAGTGCCACATCCACATGCTTTTTTTGAAAACCTCCAGGGATGGTGGCTCCACCACCTCCCTGGGCAGCCTGTTCCGGTGTTTGACTGCTCTTTCAGTAAAGAAATTCCTCCTAATATCCAATCTAACCCTCCTCTGGTACAACTTGAGGCCATTTCCTCTTGTCCTACCACTTGTTACCTGGAAGAAGAGACCAATACCCACCTTACTATGACCTCCTTTCAGGTAGTTATAGAAAGTGATAAGGTCTCAGCCTTCTTTTTTCCAGGCTAAACAACCCCACTTCCCTCAGCCACTCCTCATAAGACTTGTTCTCCAGACCCTTTGTCAGCTTTGTTGCTCTTTTCTGAACACACTCCAGTGCCTTAATGTCCTTCCTGCAGTGATAGGCCCTAAACTGCACACAGTATTCAAGGTGTGGCCTCACCAGTGCCAAGTACAGGGGCATAATCACTTCCCTACTCCTGCTGGCCACTCTATTTCTGATACCAGCCAGGATGCTCTTGGCCTTCTTGGCCACCTGTACACACTTATGGCTCATGTTCAGTCGGCTGTCAGCCAGTATCCCCAGGTCCTTTTCTCCCAGACAGCTTTCCAGCCATTCCTCTCCAAGCCTTTAGTGTTATATGGGGTTGTTATGACCCAAGTGCAGCACTTGGCTTGTTGAACCTCATACAATTGACCTGGGCCCATCGATCCCTGCCTGTCCAGGTTCCTCTGCAGAGCCTGTCTACCCTTGAGCAGATCGACATTCCCACCCAGTTTGGTGTCATCTGCAAACTTACTGAGGGAACCAGGGACTTTCCTTTCATTTTTGCAAATAGGAATTTCAAGAACAAAATTAAGTAAAACATAATGCCGTGTTTTCTGTTTATCTACAGAAACATGAATTTAAGAAACATTTTTAGGTTTGTAAAATCAAGCACACAACTTATGAAATTCCAAAATTAAGACTACATTTTTAGCCCTGGTTCACACCTCCAGACATGTAAGTCGTTCTCCAGTTACATCAGTAGAGCTCCTTCTGCCTTGGTCAGTCTGCAAAATGCTCAGTGTTCCATTGGTAACAAAATTATTAGGGTTTTTTTTTTTTCTGTTTTGAATGAATATGTTATGCATATGCTCTGTTCTGTGTTGTTCTGAAGAGAAAATTTTTCTTTTTGTGGGCTTTCTGTGACAGTTGTGAAATATGGCTGTGAGTTGAGAAGGTCTGCATTGTTCCCATTTTACAGATGGAAAACAGAGAACAGAGAAATAAAGGTAAATGCACTTCAAAGTTTTGGGTGTCTGAGTTGACATCAAGGGCCTCTCTTTTTTGAGTTCTTTGTTATAAGTTACTCCATACTCAAAACACGGTTCCTATTCGTCATCCACCCAGCTAAGACTGTTTCTCATCTTAGTCTCAGCCTCCTTGCTAAGCACCAGGAAAGTCCCTCCAGATACCCTCTCTGTCTCTTTCTGTCTCACTTGCAGTGCTTTTTTGTTTAGTTTACCATTACAAACTGCTTCATGAGTACTTAATCTCCAGCTCCTAATCACCTTGTCCAGTGAACTGTAGTCTTCTCATTGGGCTTTTTATCTAATCTCCCTTTCAGATAGGCTGGCTCCTGGTCTTACAGTGTTTTCCCTCTCAGATCTCTAGTACTAAGGAGTGGTCAGTCTTTCTTTCTTCAGGTTCTGCTCTAGCTGGTGCTCTCCTGCCAGTACCTAGTTCCAGTTTTCACTGTTTATTTTCTCTTGTTTTATTCCATCCAGTCTGTCTTTTGTCCCATTTATATGCGCCAGGCAACTTTAATATCAGTGAACACTATCAACCTGGCTTATAAGAGAGACTTTATTGCGGCCTTCCAATACTTAAAGGAGGCTTGTAAGAAAGATAGGGAGCGGCTTTTCAACCAGAGCCTGTAGTGATAGGACAAGGGGCAATGTTTTTAAATTAAAAGAGGGTAGATTTAGATAAGATATAAGGAAGAAATTCTTAACTGTGAGAGTGATGAGACACTGGAACAAGTTACCCAGAGAAGCTGTGGATGCCCCCTCCCTGGTATTATTCAAGGTCAGGTTTTGAGGTTTTGAGCAACCTGAACTAGTGAAAGGTGTCCTGTCTCACAGAAGTGGGTTGGACTACATGATTTTTAAAGGCCTCTTCCAACACAAAGCACTCTATGGTTCTATAACAGTGCTCTTTGGCACTTATAAGCAGTAGTTCCTGGTGCTCCATCTATGCCTTGCTAACAAGGCTTTTGTTACGGTTTTGTTCTATTTACTTTTGTCAAGAAGTTTTGTCTTCCTAGCTAAGATCTTCAGGAGGCATAATATTAGTTAGGAAGACTCTATGTTTATATCTACAAATGAGTTCTGCCTCATGACTTAAAAAGTATTTAATAGAAACTAGAAATGGTCTTGCCCTTGTTCACATCACTGGGACCTCTGTACGGAGCAATGTCAAGCCTGTGCAGTTTTCAGTTGTCTTTATTGAGGACAACTGATTTGTCAAACCTATTTGCATTTCCAGTGTGCACTTTATCAAACAGTTTGGAAAGAAAATTTAACACCTTTGAAATAAACATAAAACAATTAGGTTCTTGTTCATACCTTTTTCTCATTGGAAAATCATTGCAATAAATATAACTGTCACAGGAGTGCATGACTGTAGATACTTATTAAACCTCAATCCTGTATTACAAATTGAGTTTCTTCTTTTTTCTGCTATACATTTTTTTCTGCTACAAACAGAACAGTGTTCTGTTACAACAGTATGTGCATATATATACTGCTATATTATACTCCAACGAGTTGGGAAGAATCATCTTTCCCCTTTATACGGTGGCTTGAAGGGAGCTTTGAACTTGCATGTCATTGGTACTATGGCAGTATTGATTATCAAAGCATACTCAAAACTGACAAAAAGATTGTGGGCATCAGTGTAGAGTTCCCTGCCCTAGCAATGTTTGTCTGGGGCAGGTTATCAGGAAAGTCCCATGCACCTTTGGGCAAAGAACATCATTGGAAATGGGCTCTCCCTTGCACTTAAGAGTAGCTGGTCAGTGTGGTGCTATTAACACAGTTTAGTATGGGGGCTCCAAAGGGGATTTACCAGGGTATACCCCTTAGGTTTTAGTTAATTTTTAACAGTATAATGATGTGATGTAATCATAAAGACATGTGACTGTCAAATGTACTTGATACCCCTTTATTAAATGAGAAGTGGATGTGGTTTCACTGCAAGGCACTTGTCAGTACTTGTGCAGTTGTTAGTGCTAAGATGAATGGGTGGGAGCAATTTAAATATACAGAACTTGCTTTGCATCTTCCTGGGAATTTCTGAATTCAAATGCTGAGTGTCTTTCAGCCTTTGGCTTATTGTGTCTGTTGAGGGAGTAGGTAAGGGATAGCTGTTTGTGCCACATGCCTTTCACAAATATATGGATTTTTTTTAAGGTGCAAGAAGTGCTTGGTTTTGGAAAGGAGAGGAAGTAAAGATCTCCTAACTTTAAGTCAACATGTCTTGTAGTGATGGCACAAGCACTTAAAATATCCTTCAAACAATGCAGTTAGTGCAAGGGTTCAAGGCGGGAGGGTGACGTTTGTTTCAAGTGAAGCAATGTGAATTGTGTTTTAAAAACTAATTTAGTTTTTCATGCAGATGAAGCTGATGCATCATCTCTCAGCACCTTAGCCTGTCCTCAGGGTAGGCACCTGGCATCTTACAAACTAGGAAAGTAACTGGGTACTGAGTTACTGCATGTCTCTGGGAATAATAAGTTAGTAAGCCTTTTCAATAACTCTTTGCAATACAATGAAGCCCTCTAACCTTCCTCCTTGTGTTTCTCATTCATAAAAGCCTCTGTGCCACCTTAAGCAGCCTCTCACTTGTTTACATGAGCCTTTGAGCAGGTTTCTGTATTTCTTGCTTAGTTCTCACTGGCCTTGCTGGCAGGCTTGTTGGGTACCACATAATGGTTGTCACTAATGTCTTTGTCAATCTGTGTGTGTGTCCAGCAAGCATCCTAGGAAACAAGAGGGGTAATGGAGAGCAGCTGTGTATTGTTCCGTTTTTCTGGTAGCAAAGATCCATTTTATTTCATTCTGTATCTAGGGAAGTCACTTCCATTCTCTCTCTTACTCCATCTATCTCAAGATTCTTGCAGTTTTTGGAAATTCTGACCATGACAGATATACGCTTTGAGCATATCATGCCAATGTGATATTGTGTTATTACTACTTGGGGTGCCAATGTGGGTAGCATATTAATTCATGGCATTTTGGAGTAGCTGTGTTGGAGGAAGAGAGAGTTAGTATGGGTTGTTTAAGGTGGTCCCTTCAATGGTTGTTGGAAGTGATCCTGATTGTTCTGGCCTTCTGTCAGGAGTGTCCTGTGTTTGTTCTTCATGTTTGGCCTTTAGTGCTTCCTCTATTTTAGCCTTTCTCAAAAGCAAGGAGATCCAGGGCTTGTGCTGGAGCCATGACAAAGATAAGTGGCAAAAGGTCTAGAACAAAATGTTAGGTATGCCCAGTGCCTGGGCGTTAGAAACATACATGGCCCAAACCTGACTTCACATTGACATTGAAGTACAGCTGTGACTCCTGTTCTCCATGACCTTGCAGTAATAAGAAGACATGCAAATTTAACAAAATGGCTTGGTCTAGGCAGAATATAAAGCAGTACTTCTGCATTTGGGTTGACAGTTTCTTAACCTGCAGTACATCCGTCTTGAAGTGTGCCTACAACTGCACGAAAAAAAAACATGTTAAGGTGCCAAAATCAAGCAATTGCAAAATAAGAAATGCTCTATTTTGGGCACCTTATGCAATCATAATTCAGCCTGCTTGTGCATATGCACTCTGGAAAGGGTTGAGTTCTAACATCCTACCTAGTCTTTTCCATGGTGCACTACCTGGACTGTGCTCAGGAATAAACAGGTAATCTCAAGTACTTACACCTCTACCTACATGTATAGATATTCTCAAGATACCACCACTTAGCTAGTACTGGCTTTTTATCTTGCTACTGTTTTAAACTGGGGAAGTACTCTCCTTGCATAGATAGGAATGCAGAGAAAGTGTTGTACAGATTGCTTGCAACTCATCAGTTCAGCCACTAGTTTAGGCTACGTTTGTAGCTGTCTGGTGTACATAGTGCCATTCTGTTACCTGTGCTGAGGAAATGAAGCAATGGATCATTGTTAAGCTAGGAAAAAATATGTAAGAGCTCAGCAAAATGAAACCTTGTTAATTATGTTGGCATGTTTGTTAGAGTGGGTGTTACTGTGTCCTTTGTGACAGCCAACTAGTCTCCATGGCAAACCACCTGCAAGTAGACGATGACAGACTAGACTAGACTAGAATATTTCAGTTGGAAGGGACCTACAGACATCCTCTAGCCCAACTGCCTGACCACACTGACAGGCTCAGGGCATCAACCACCTCTCTAGGAAGCCTGTTCCAGCATTTGACCATCTCTTGGTAACGAAATGCTTCCTATGTCCAGTCTAGACTTCCCCTGGTGCATCTTTGAGCTATTCCCATGTGTCCTGTCACTGGATCTCAGAGAGAAGAGATTAGCACTTTCCTCTCCACTTTCTCTCCTCAGGAAGCTGCAGAAAGCAATGATGTAATCTCTCAGCCTCCTTTTCTCTAAACAAGACAAACTCAAAGTCTTTAGCTGCTCCTCACAGGACATGCCTTCCAGCCCTTTCACCAGCTTTGTTGCCCTCCTCTGGATGCATTTAAGGACTTTAACATCCTTCTTAAATTGTGGGGTCCAGAACTGCACACAGTACCAGCACTCCTAGATCACTCTCTGCAGGGCTGCTCTCCAGTCACTCCTTCCAGTTTAAACTTGTGCCTGCTGTTTACTTCAACCTCTATATAGATCCCTCTGTGAGGCCCCTTATACCTCAAGAGAATAAACAGCACCTTCCAGTTTGGTATCATCAGCATACTTGCTAATGGTGCATTCAATTCTTGCATCCAGTCATTAATAAATACATTGAACAGAACTGGCCCTAGAATTGACCCTGAGGAACACTGCTGGTGGCTGGTCACCAGCCAGATGTAGCCCCATTCACTACAACACTTTTAGCACTGCCATTCAGCCAGTGCTTCACCCAGTGCACTGTAAATCCACTGATCCCACAGTTGGACAACTTGTCCAGAAGGATGCTGTGAGGGAGAGTATCAAAAGCCTAACCAAAATCCAGAAAAACTACATCTACTGCTTTCCCTTTATCCACTAGGGGTGTGACCTTATCATAGAAGGATATCAGATTAAATCAGATATCAGTTAAACAGGACTTTCCCTTTGTGAACCCTTGTTGACTGTGCCTGATGATTGCATTATTCTTTAAATGCCTTTCAGCAGCATCCAGTATAATCCTCTCCATAATTTTTTCGAGAACTGAGGTTAAACCAACAGGTCTGTAGTTCCCTGGGTCTTTACTCACATCTTTTTTTAATAAATTTGCTATCTTCCAGTCAGCAGGGACCTCCCAAGACCTTTGGTAGATGATCAAGAGAGGACCTGCCACAATGTCCACTAGCTCCGTCAGTATTCTGGGATGAATCATGTCAGGCCTATGGACTTGTGACATTCAACTAATACAGCTGGTCCCTTACCATTTCAGTGTCCACAAATGGAAGGTCACTGTTCACCTCCCCTTTTTCTTAATCTCTAAGAATCAGATGACCATCTTCAGCAAGTATCAGTTCTATACTTTCTTTAGACCTCAGCTTGCTATTAGCATACTTGAAAAATCCCTTCTTGTTATCTGAAACTGGCCAGTTTCAACCCTATTTGAGCTTTAACTTTAGTGTATTTTCTCTGCATATATGAACCACAGCTCTGTAATCTTTCTGCAAAGCCTAATCTCATTTACAGAGATTATACCATTTCTTTTTGCTCTCGAGCACCACGAGGAGTTTCCTATTGAGCCAAGCTGGTCTTCTGCCCCACTTGCTCAATTTACAATACAGTGGAATTGCCTGCTCCTGTGCTTCTAAAAGGTGGTTCTTAATGACTGACTAGCACTCATGCTCTTCTATGCCCTCAAAAGCAGATTCCCAGGGTACTCTGCTAAATACTTTCAAGTTCTCTCTCCTGAAGTCCAGGGTAGCAACTGTGCTGTCCTTTTTTCTCATTACACTGACAATTTTAAACTCAACTGTTAATCTAAGCCAAATAAATATTGGGATACGTTGACCAAACTGAGGAGGGATTTATTTTTCCTTTTTTTCCTTCCAGTTCAGCTGACATACTAATTGTATGTACTGATTTGTAAAACTGTTTTGAAGTGGAGTGAAAGTTATTTTCAGCAGGGGTGTCTCACAGTTCTTGACTGGTGTTTCTACATCTGCACTGGAAGAAATACAGGGTGGAGTGTATGAAATAATAATTCCTCTTAAAGTAGTTTAAATCATTACAGTGAATCACAAATGCAATGGGAGGCAACAGTATTGTCTTGCAGAAAATAGGGTTGCTGTCTGAAATGTATGTGAAGAAGTTCTTCCTGCATTCAGCACCAGTAAGTTACTTGTTGGTAGATACTTTTGACTCAGTCCATCTCTTCCTTAAAGGAATCCGAACAAAGTCCAGAGAAGATGTGAACAATAGGAACAACTGGACAATATCTGGAGCAATTAATTTTGTTTGGTCTAAAGAAGATCATGGACAGTCATAATGACATACTTGAAGTATGTCCAAGGCTGCTGCGTGTTTTCAGTGTTCATTGAGTAAATGTGAGTAAAGCTAGGTATTAGGAAAAAGATTCTAACAATTGGCACTCATTTTATTGAGCTTTCACTATCTAGGGAATCTGTGGAACCTCCATCACTGGCAGTTTTATAGCAGTTTAGAGAAACAGAAATGATATTGCTTAGTTAATCTTGGCAGAAGAAGTAGGTAATGCCTTGAGTATCTCTTCTGGCCCTGCTATTAGTGACTCTACAACAACGTTCCTATCAGAATAAAAACCCAGTCCTTTACTGCACTGAACCCAGTGGTCTTACTCTTGTTTGGGATCTGAAGTTGACATGGTGTTCTACCTTATGAGTCAGCCTGAGTGGTTTTACACTTGTGTACCTCTGTTCAAAAACAAATGCTGCTGAAATGCTATCTAGTCTCTGTCTTAACTGATTCTGGTTTGGGATGTGTTCAGATCCTCAGATCGTGCTCATCACTTCTGAGCATTCATGACTCAGGCAATAGAAAGGTCTCCTGCTGAGATCCCTCATGTTTTGCCTCTGGGGAGAGGAGCTTGTTCAAACCCCTCCACATTCATGCTTCCTCATCACAGAGGATTTTTCCAAAGCAATGGAGGGACAAGAGTGCAGATATCACATTGAGGGAGAATACCAGCTAGATTTCATGGTGGCAGTAGACCTCTGGGAAACCCCATGGGACTTGTACCCATTTTGAAGAGCAAGACAACAGGCATGGAAAAATGCCAGTCATGAACCACAAAGTCTGGCAGACACTGGGGAGAATTGTTCTTTGTGAATCTGAAATGAAGAGAGTAGCATTGAACCACACACCTGGTCACCTTCAAAGAGCAGCATCAAGACTTGGGAGCTAACTAGATCATAGCTAGATTTTGGAAAGTGAGGATGTTGTAGACAAAGTAGCGAATTAAAGCATATATAAAGTGATTAAAGTAGTGAATCAAGCATATATTCATTTAAACTGCAAAGTAGAGATTCAGTTAAACTGTAAAGTGTATATATAGTCATTTACACCACAAAGCTAAAAGTTGAAAGTATATATGCATAAGTGCTTAGAGAAGGTATGTACCAGGGATGCCTGGCTTACAGGGAGTGCCGGGAGAAAGAGGAGCTTCTGGAAGCCCTGAACTTGAAGGGGATAAGGGAGAACCTGGTAGGAAAGATTCTGACAGTATGTATCATGGTCTCCCAGGTACATACCAAGCGATAAGGCAAGGATTAGGTAACTCTTCTTTTCTTGCTTTTGCATGCCAAGAAACTAGGTGGAGGCAAGTTTTGTATGCCAAGAAATTAGGTGGAGGTGGGCTTTAGAGCAGTTCAATACCTTGTATGGGATAGTGTGATATTGGGGAACCAATCGTGATAAAGGGCAAATTAAAAAGCAGGCATTTTATGCATATTTGTATGATCTTGTGAAATCACTTTGTTAAAGATGTATAAATGAGCTGTGAAAATGTATGGATTTCGGAGCTCACTTTGAGGGGCTACCCTCTGTGTTCCCCAGCACTGTGAATAAAGAAGTGCCTACTTATCTGCAACTGTGTAGATAAGTTTTTCTTGTCATATTGCTACCCCGCTAACAGGGAGATGCAAACCAAAATTTGGGTAGGAGGCCATGGATGGTCAGTGCTGCCAGACATTTCAGTACTCCTCTGACAAAAAAAGAGCTTTATGAGAAACTAATCCTGGGTACAAAACTGATATGATCATAGTCATGTGTGACATGTTTTTCCCTCAGACGGATAGGCAGTATATTGTGTGTGGGGGGGGTTAATTATTAAAAAAAAGTATTTGGTTTTTTTTTCACTCCTGCATTTAAAACACAAAAATATCTAAAAAAGAAAGTGGTTATTAGGGCTTTTAAAGGATAGTATAACCACTCCCCTGTCTCTCTGGGCAGTAATATTAAATGCTTAAATAATTATTCAGTTAAGCAATGCAAGTACAAATAATCTCTAAGGATTGCTCCTTTTGCCTGTGTTGAGTTACTCCAGGTTGGGAGAACACCATACAAGCAACTTTCCTGGTTTTATCATGACCTTTTTGAATGGACTCTTCCTCTGCATTATGGGCCTATGTCTCAGATTATTAGCAATCTGTAGTAAGAGTAGCCCACAGTAGAAATAACCTACAAATATGCTAATGCAGTTACTAGCCTGACTATTGATTTTGCTACTGTTCATTTGCATTATTTCTCCTGCTCCTGTCAGCCTACCTCATGCATGAGCTTTCACCAGCCCTTCCAAGTTTCCCAGTTTAGTAGAAGAATGCATATTTTTCTAGGGTTGTTCTTCTGCTACCATGCAGTTTCTACTCCTCACACCACAGTTCCCAGAACCCTGTCAGAAGAGGATTTTTTTCCTTCTTCTTTCAGCTCACTTCTAGGGGATTCTTATGGAAAGAAAATCCACAAATCAAGCAAAAAAGCAATGATTTATGAGCAGTGACCTGGAAATACTTCCTCCCCCTCCCCCCTGAAGAACCCTTCATCTCTTGAGATCTTACCAGATTTACAACATACTGTGCAACACTTAAGTAAATCCACAGCAAATCTAGAGGAGAAGAGTATATGTGGAGATGTAAGGATGGGCGGAGGAAGAGTTATGTGAAAAGAACAGTCTTCCTCAGGACAGTCTCATGAAATGTACACCAGGATAAAGCTGTAGGCTTCCTCTAACGGAACCAGAACCAATAAAAGGTGGTGCTTTTACACACGTGGAACTGCTAAAGTGAACAGGCAATAGAATTTGAGCTGTGATCTGGCCAGTTTCAGAAGCATTGGTTTCGATTACCTCAGTTTTATTGACATTATGTAAACATCTTGGTGTAGATAAGGCGTGGGACAGTCATAGGGATGGATGGACTCTGGCTGAGAATTGTTGATGGCTCCCAAGGAACTTAGGATTTGCGTTTGGGCAAATTCTCAGTTGTGAGTGGATGCAAAGAATCAGCAACCAAGAAGTTATTTAATGGCAACAAGGAGATCCTGTCTGCACCATTTTGCAAAAAAAAACCTTATTTGCAAAAAAGCAAAATGGAAATTAAGTCTGAGAGCTTCACAGAAGGTTTCTATGCCAAGCTTTTAGTTCAGTTGAACAGATGGCCATGTAACATTCATTCACAAGTGTGCTGACTGATGTGAGCGATTCCAGTGGAAGGAAGTAAAAGAAGACTCGAGAGTAAACTTTCTAGAACTGAAAACCCTAAGTAGTATTTGTCTTTGTGATTTCAGGATTACTTAATCAAATTGTTGTTTTTAGGACCTGTCTCTTACCTTTCCTTGAAAATTAGTACTTGTAATAACAAACAAAAGTAATAACTGCATAAATAAGAAAACATGATTTTTTGAATCACAGTATCATTTTCCAAAATGATACATGAACAATCTAAGATCTGTGCAATATCAATCTATCTCCCCTTTTATATTCTGTACTCTTTGTAAGTTTATAATATGCTGCTAGTCTGAGTTGCTCTGTAAGTTTCATGTATGAAGTATGGTGTTTTGTCATTTAGTAGTTTTCTGACTAATTGTGGAAATTTTAACAAAAAGTCCTGCATTTATTAACTTCTGACCATGAATTACATTTCAAGCATTTGACCTGACCATTTAGCGGATCTGTTGGTATCTGTGATGGGTTCTTGGAGTATCGTTCATCTTATATCCATATGTTCTTAATTTATCGGTGATCTAAATAAGATATGAAAAATTGTAACTTTTCTAGTCATCATGATAATGAAATATTGCAACAGCTATCTGGTAGGAGTAAGGGGTGAGGGGAAGCTATGTACTTCTATGGTTATAGCTTTCTTTTTTCTCAGGATATGTGTGAACCTGCACTATCCCACTCCACCCCTGTGTGTTGGCCCATAGGTTGGTATAACCACACGGGGATCACAGGAGACTCATCCAAAAAGAGGCAGACTTTTAACAGGATCAGTTCTCCAGGTTAGTTGGTGGCATGCCTGTGTTGATGTAAAAGAGGGAGGTTATCAGAGGCATCCACTAACGTCTTAAGGGCACAGAGCAGGTTAGGCAGTTCATGCAGCAGCAGTCCTGGCTTATGACAATTTAATTAGTATATGGCATTAGAGTTCAAAAGGCAGCATGACAAGTAGAAGGAATTCTTGTTTTGGCATTGCCTGGTTTGGCAGGGACTAATATCTTGTCTGTTGAAGTTTTAGGCCAATAAATTAAGATGAAGGAAGTTAAGCAACAAACACACAAATGTTTCTTAAAAGCTAGATTGAATGGGATTTAAGTTAACTTCCACAACTAGGAATAATAGACAATGTGGTGATCCAGTTGCTTTAACATTTTAGGTTCTGATAAGGTCCAACAATATTTATGACACATGATAGAAAGTATTGAATAACTTCTGTATGAGACCTGACTAAGCAGCCAAGCATTTCAGTCTGGCTGTTCACAACCTCTTCTACACAGCTAGGGGCTGGGGCCATCACTCAAACACCAGGAGCCAGGTTCAAACATAAAAAACATTGCACAAAGCACACCCAGCAGGTTGGAGACCCATGGGGCTCCTTGCCAAAGGATGCCTGGGATTAAAGAGATTTCCATAAGTTCAGTGAAAAGTAGGCAACACTTGGAAGAGAGATCTATTGAGGATTACTAAAAAGACAAACCATAACTGACTGGGGAATTTCCTTGAGCAAAATGTAGTGTAAGAGTGAGAGAGTAACTGGGAAAATGCCACTCATGTTTGTCCTCTTCTTTTTCTTTCCTGTGCCTCTGCTTGTGGTCAGTGTTGGGGCTGTCATCCAGTCCAGTGGCCCTTCCTTTGAATAGTGTGGTCATTTGCACTAGTTCTCAGGCTTCTCTGAGATGTAGGTTAAACTTCAGTAAGCCAGTTCTTCAGCTGCTAATATGGCCATTCAGCGTTATGGGTGTCATTTAGGTTCCACAATTTAGGCTCACAATTTAAGGGAAGTGCTGGCACTTCTTACCCTGCCTTTGCAGAGCTCCCCATATCATGAGTTATCTGAGGAAGAATAGAGCAGGTCTGTCCATGCTACCTTGTGTCATACCTTACCTCTGGTTTGAGGACAGATACTGTCAGTTGCAGCCTGGGGAAGGGAGAATGAGAAAAGATGAAGGAGAAAGGATATCTGTGTTAGAAACTGGGCATCTTCCTGCTCTCTAACATGGAAGGGGTGTGTCTGTCTGGTTTTGAGCATACAAGGTCTTTTCATAGTTCCAATGTAACCCTTCCCTCTAGCTCAAATAAATGCTGTTTTGTCAGAGTTCAAGTAGTTTGAAAATTGCTTTTTGGGATTTTGCGCCATAATTGCCATTGAGGTGAAAGGGGACTGCTTTTTTTCAGTTTAGGATTATTTGTTGAAAAGCACAGAAGTTGGCGTTTATGCAATTATTTTATCAGCAGGCTTGTGGTCTGTTTAGAAGCAGAGCCCAATGCTGACAAAGAAAAGAGTTTTATTTAAAAAGTATGCTGATTGGCCAGGACTCCAAAAAACTATTTGGAAACTCCTCATGCTAAGAAATGACCTGAGGAGGAGATCCACGCAGCAGTGCCGAGTCACACGCTTTCCACATGGCCATGCTGTCTGCTCTCGCACTGTTTATTCAGCATGGCAGGATCCAGCCTCATCCTTTCTCAGCATCTCAGCCCACCTCCCACTGCCTGCATGATCAGAGGAAAACCACAAATGCTTTTTCAGATACAATGCAGTTATTTGACCCAAAATTGAGGACTACCTCACTATCAAAAAAAGCTAGTGTTACAACCAAAAATAATTTTATTATTCCATCATTACATTGTGAGGGGGGTGTTTTATTTTTGTAAAATAACTTTTTTATTTAATTTTTTAATTTTTAATTGGATTGTATAATTTCTTTTTAAGTTTAATGAACCAGATAGCCGTAATTATTATTCACATTTAGAAAAACACTTTTTTTCTATTTAGCTGAAACTTGTCAAATATTTAAACTCCCGATGCATAACAGTCTTCTATAATCTAGATGCTGACTATGAAAATGCTTAGTCAATGTGCATTTAGAAGTGAACAGAGCTGTTAGGATTTGCAAGTTATTTGCTGCATGTGAAAGTGAGAGCCGGTGAGAGGACGGGCAGGACAGACAAAAGTGCTTTCCTCTGCCTTGCTGCAGGGCCATGTAAGAACTTCACTGCAGCCTTAGAGTGCCACATTGTCCCTGCACCTGCCTGGGCCTCCTTTGTTGATGGCAGGGGAAAGTGATTCCACACAATACTGCACCCCAACAGCCCCACTCTGATCTCCTGAGCACAGCACAGCAGTATCGGAGCCCACTGCAAATGTAGATCTATTGCTGCATGACACAGGCTCAGGAAACCTTTCGTCTTCCCCTCTTTCTGCCTAAAACTGTTCAGTGTCTTTGAGGGATGCACAAGGTGGAAGCAGGATTTGTATTGTTAATCTGCCCCTAACACGAGGACCAAGCAGTTAATTTCTTCAGGAGAGATGAAATACTTCCTTCTGTCAGTTGTGCTTATTCCAGTTATGCTGGATTGCACCAGTTCCAGGCAATTATCAACCCTTTGGTGGCCAGGTGGCTGCTCCTTGCAGTGAGATGCTTCATCCCAAACCACAGGCAAAACAACACTCAGTAAGAGCCAGGCCTTCAGCAGCTTCTTGTGAGGGAAAATCCTCTGTTTGTGCCAGCCAGTTGTTCCCAGTCCCCACGTGGTGGTGGAGGTTCCAAGGTCCTGGTGTGGTGTCTGCTGTAAACCCAGGCTTGGCATCGGCAGGCACAGCTCCTCATGGGACCCTCTTTCTGCTGCAGTTCAGGCAACTAAGCTACTGGTGCTGACTCTTGCTGAGTGACGAGCTGTTTTCCCCTTTCTCTCCCTCCTTCCCAACCAAGCATTGCTCTGGCAGAGTGAGGTCAGAGATCCTGCTAGATCCCCCTGCAGCTATGGGAAGATCCCTCAGGTTTGGTCATGAACTCATACCCACCAGCTTCCTTTGCTAAGGCCAGGTAAATCCCTCTATACTACAGTTAATAATTTTACATTTAAACAGTGTATTTTACCTCTGTGTAGCCTTCTAGCAGTCAACAAATGTCTTTTTGCAAAATAGTATAAAAGACTGAAGTGCAAGAGTGGCAGGTTTTGGATTTGAATTGTGTAAAAATTCTATGTGGTAGTTACAGGTACTCAGAATATTAGTCTTCAAAGCTGGGTTTGATGGCAAGTTCACTAGAAGTGTGGGCGTGAGAATTAAGAAAGTCTAAATGTTCCACAAATGTTTGCTCAATAAAAGCTGTATTCCTGTTGCAAAAGTTAATTCCCTGTATTTAATTCAACATATCGTTTGATGATGACAGCTTCAACACTTGCCTTATTGCTGTGCAGTTTCTGCAAAATGAGGTACAATGCTTTTCTGCCTTTTTTTTAAGCTACTGTGGTATCAGGGATTTGAAAAAAAGAAAAGGTTGGATTTTATTCTCTCCACTGTGTTTAGGTTTTTTTATGCTTTGGCAGGAAAGCTCGTTGATCTGGTTTTTCTAGGATGGAGTCATTACTGTATTACCTTTCCTGACCTGGTGAAAGATTATTTAATAGCATGTATATCATGGCCTATACACAAAAGTAATTGAAATATGATTACATTACCTCTACTTATAGAGATAAATTACACTAAAATATGAATTATATACCAAGTACAGGTCATAGGAGACAACAATGAAGTATTGTATGACTATCTGAAGGATTTATGAAAAGAAATTAGGTGGTTCGGGGTGAAGAGCTGTTCTGAAGAGCTAAAACTCATATCTAAAAGGCATGCTTCTGACTCCCTGCAAGGAGTATAGCCCTGTGTCCGCCAGCCTCCCACACAGGGCAGAGTAGAGCAAGCAGCCCTGGCCAGCTTGGCCATGGGTGCTGGTAACTTAGGGGTGAACCGCAGGCACACGCTGTGCCTGCTGGGAAAAAACAGCTTCCCTGGGCCTTATCTGTGTCCTCCTGTGGAATAAGAGAGGTCAAGATGAGCGATATGAGTGGAGCTGGGGGACAGCATGTCCTACAGTCTCTGCTCTGTAAGAGCCTGACACCAGAGTAAACACCCAGACTGCCAAAAATCCCAGCAGGAAAAAACATCTGTGCTTTGGAGCGAGATTCCTGCAGGCACTGAGCTAGCGCCCTTGGTGCCTAAGGGCTGAGGTGGAAACTGCTGAGGGGAAAGGTGCAGCCTGTCCCATGCCTAAGAGACATCAGGTTTCTAACACAGAAAATCCTGTTTCTGCTTTTGCCGCACTGGATGTGCAAAAACAAAGTTCTTCCTTACTCTCAACCTTTTTCTCCCAGAAACAAAACCTACAGAGAAGAGAAGGAAGAGGAGCAGCACTGTTTTTTACCCATTACCTTAAAAATTGTGAAGATGTAGTATCAGTGCATAAAAGGGATTTCAGCTCACATATCTCCTTATTGTAAAACAGAACCCCTACCTCCAAATAAAAAGATACCATAGTGCTTGGACGTCGTCATTTTCTCCTAGTGAAACTACTCCACTTTGCTTGAAGTACCTAGATGTTCGTTGGCATCCTATTTATTAACAGTGCCATGGCAGGATGTGACTGAGCACCAAAAAATCTTTAAACATTTGGTATAAAACCACAAAGGGATGATCTTTGCATTGCTTCCCACATTTTCAGTGCCTGTAATAATGAAGTGAACAATTAACGTGTAACAAAACTTCATAAAATTTTCAGGTTCATCCCCAAGAGCAATGAATTGCCCTATTTCATCATCGACTTCCTAATATAGTGGCAAATATGACATCCCCATGCAGGACCAGCCTTTCTTTAGGGCGTTTGTTTGTGGAGCTTTAAAATAATGGTTGCCTTTCATTTGACCTTGATAGTTCATGGCTTTTTAACTAGTGTGTATTTTCATTTTTTTTAAGCTTGTCTCTTTAGTACCCAAAACACTACTATGTACCAGGCAATTGGAAAAAAATCACACTGGTAACAGCATATCTGTAGTCAAGAGTTAAAAATAATGTGTTGACAGTCCCCACCCAGGTTCATTTTACTTTTGAGTAGTAAGCATAAGCTCTTTGTTTATTGTCTGTAGCTTGAGACATTAGAATATACACAAGTTGCATTTTTAAAGGATTTTTACTTCCTCTGAGAAAGTTAGGACTTTTTTATTTTAAACCAAAGCTGGATTCTCATGTAACTAAGTTAAGTGCTAAAAGTTCAAGAAAAAAGCAGTAATTATTATAATCCTCATAATAAAGCCTCTTGGATTATCAGCTCTTCAGGGCAAGGATTGCATAGTGGCTAAGGCAGTAGGTACACTGCTGTTGCTTGAGTTTTCTAGGTGCTATCAAAATATACATTCAGCTCACTTACACGGAAAAACCCAGCCTGAAGTGAAGAAACAAGGAAGTAGCCTGAAGTGATGCCAGCGTGTGGTGATGACAGTGCTGAGCTCTTGGCACAAGAGCTCACTGTGCACGAACGGCAACTGGGATACACGTTGCTGTGTATACCTCTCTTTTTTCTGTTCCCACCCATGTGTAAATATTCCTGTTACAGTAAAATGAGTCAGATGATGCTGTGCCTGTATCCACTGGGCAGGCTTCCCCACTGGACAGTGCTAAAGGAAAGGACTTGATGTCTCTCAGTTCACCCTGAAAGCCTGTACCTGAGTACACTATTTGCATCTTTTGATGATATTCAGCAAACATGACTAAATTATATATGATAGGCAGTTCCTTTATTTATATTTGTAATTTCTAGATTTAAAAGAACAATTAATCTTTTGTAGTTAGATATTCCTCAGAATGGTTTATTATCTCACTGTTTCATTATAATAAATGTAAAGTTCCAGTACATGTCAATGGATAGTTTCCATCATCTGCATTTTCTGTGGTTCATATATTCTCAATTCATCATAACTATGTCTGAAATAGGGACTCAGAACCTGGTTAATGGGAGCTTTTGTTCTCAGTTTCACAGGATGAAAATACCACATTTGATCCTTTACTGGTGTTGGCTTCTAAGGAACTGAGGCTTATGGATTACGTGACTCACACTGTAGCTATTCATTGCTTCCAGAGGGCTTGAAGAACATATTGGAAGACAATTATCTTAAAGTTCATAACAAAATAAAAATAGTAACTTTCAAATAATTAATAGAATCTTTGCATTACCAAATTCTAATATATGACATGATAAAAATTGTGATGAATTACTTTGGGGCATTAAATGAATCTCATCATCATGTGCTTTACTTGAGTGAACAGATATGACTAAGCTGTTTTGTTTTTAAAAAAGGACAGACATTAATATGTCCAAGAAACATAAGCCTAAATGTGATACTTACAGAACAAAAAAGGAAAAGCATGAACAGTATGTACCCAGACCCTGAACAGCCTGTTATCCTCCCGGAAGTTCAAAGGTACATATCTCTGTCTTTCAGCATGTTTTTTTTTTTAAATGCAGTCGATTTAATGTTTGTGAAATGTTAAATCCAAACATAGAGATTAAGATATTTTAAATAGTCAGTTAAGATACGCTACAAGTTTTCCTATCAATTTTTTTCCCACCACTATTTTTTAGTGGTGTGTTGGGTCCGATTAGTGTAGTGGCCACTGGAAATGTCTGTATTGTAAGAATAGGCTACGATACAGTTACACTGGTAAAATTGTCCTAGTCCCAGTAATACTATTCACTGTTGTTATAACAAGTAGAATGGTGAGACAGAGAACTTAAGTGCCTAGTATTTGCTGGTAAGCAAGTGTCAAGAGAGAACAGCATGGTTTGGTTCCTCTGTTCAATCACTGACAATACACACAAAAGCCATGACAAAGTACTGTGTATCTGCTTGCTTTTAAGGCAGATGAATTAAGAAAATCTGTGGAACTGATGGTTAATTTGGGTCTGGACCCTACTCGATCCAGCTGGATTTCCCATGCTGATGCTTGTACATAAGAAACTTGGTTATGCTACAGAGCTGCTTATCAGAAGGACTGTATATACTGAACCAGTCCTTCCCCCACTGAGCTTCCAAGTCCCAGTTATCACCATTTCCAGAGTGGAATGCAGAAGAACAAAAGCTGATGACCAGTCAGCTATATCAAGCTGTTGAAAAAAAAAAGAGAAAGAAAAGAAAGAAAGAAAAGAAAGAAAAGAAAGAAAGAAAGAAAAGAAAGAAAAGAAAGGAAAGAAAGAAAGGCAAGCACCATGCTAGGTGTAGTGAGAAAAGCACAAACTGGAAAATTAACCACATCAATGTATTCAGCATTAGCAAAGCCTCAGCTGGAGTATGGTGCCAGCACCATGTTTCAGTAAAGATACAGGCAGAACAATGAGCCTCGTGAAGGAGAATGCAGGAGCTAAAGAACAATCTGTTAAAGACAGTTTGAAAGGATGGGAATTGTTTAATCTAGAAA
>NW_010207742.1:19838-32539 GCF_000695765.1 Mesitornis unicolor
ATTTAAATACACAAAAGATGATAACTGGGCTGGGGGAGAAGGGAAATAGGCCAGCATCAGATGCTGAGGGGTGTTATGGAGTCTCCATCACTGAAGCTTTCTGGAAACAGGCTAGACAAGCATCGATGAGGAATAATATAGGAACAGCTGATCCTGTCTTGTGGCAAGCTAACATGTGAATGCTTTCCTGAAGAGCCTTCCTTCTAGCTTGTTTTTACTGACACTGTCACATGAACATTACTGTTCCTCTACAATCCATAATTTCTCATATTGCCATGAGATGCCAGAATAGTCTTCGCAAGCTCTGTCTCCTAATTTTGTTCCTCTGTGCTTCTTGTTGCCATACAGATTACAGCAATGGACTGGCTGAACCTATCCCTTGGCTATATCAGGACTGAGTAACTCCTGACCCTGCTCAAACTTCCTATCTAGCTATGGATCCATCTATTGTCTTGTAGGCAATTACATATTTCAGAAACAGTTGGGCTCCAGAACCAGGAATCAACAGAGATAGAACTGAGGTGACTAAGCATTTATTAGAGGAAAAAGTTTTCATGGCCATTAAATATGTTGTGTTGCCATATGTGTGAGTGATAGCTTTTCTGACTCATTAGGACAACTGCCATTACACAATAGTCTGAGTAAGCTACATGTTTATTTTGTAGGTGTTCTGGGTAACAACACTATTAGAACAGATGAGTTTACTGATATTTGTCTAGATGGTAAAATAAGGACAGAATTGTGAATGCAGACTTGCTCCTACAGTATTTGAAGACAGGAGGGCTTCTCCAGAAATTGCACTCCTGTGTGCCTCCTGAGCACAGAGTGAAAGAGAAGAGAAAGAGCTCGAGTCCCCCTAACCAGTGTATGGTGACAGTTGAAGATAGGCTCCTCTTTTGGACAGGAGCCTAAGGGCTGTCCTCTCCAGTTTAGGCATCTTGGTTGCTTCCAGAAACTTCAGAGGGAATGGGCTAAATAAGTAAACCTTTCCCATCAGCAGAGGCACACTTGCTTTTTTCCTTTCAGGCTGACTATGGAAGGACTTTGAGATGTATGCAGAGCACTAAACTGGGCCCCAATTTAGGGAGAGGCCTCCCAGGTTCATTTAAGTAGGAGGAGAATCTATTTGTGGTACCGATTGAGAAATCTGCAAGAGCTGCACTTTAGCATATGGTTATAAACAGAGCAGACTTTCAGAAGGTAAAAGGCTCTGCAGTCCTGCCCAAGACTGGGGAAAAAAAGGGAAAAATCCCTTGAACACAACAGTGAAAGCTAGTGAGCGGGCAGCAATCTCATGGTTGTCAATAATTACCATATCCTCTATCTAGATCAAAAGATAAATTTATTTTATGAACTGGTAAAGGGTATTTCTCTACTATCAATTTTTCCCAGTCCTGTTTTATTTTTTTTTGTGTGTAGTCATAATACACTGACAAGAAGCACAGCAAGAATAACATGTGGAAGGAAGTAATCTGCGAAACAGCTGAGTGTTTCGACAGTTATGAAGTCATGCTTTCCATCTGGCAGTAAATTTCACAGTAACTTTTACTGTAGTGAGCCTTTCTGACACACTTGGCAATCCTTGTAAGCATTGTGCTGAATCTCACTGAAACTGCAGAGTGTAACAATTTGCCTTTTATTAAAGAAACAGTTATACTTGATAGAATTTGCTGCTACACCCTGCACACAAGCCCATGATACCAAAACCAAGATAGGTATAAAATGTGTTGGTGGTGACTCCAACAGAAACCTCAGCAACAAAGCCTGAAAATCTTTTCTGGATTGAATGCCGAATACACAACAGGAACTGTGAAAAGAGAAAGGGACCCCTGCTATTCTCTAGCTAATACTTTCAATCTTTGTGCAATTAAAGTTTTTAGTGCAATGAAGAGAATTGCCACAGTAAACATCCAGCTTCATAATTTGTACCTTTCCAGATGAACTGCTCACAACACTCAGTAGAGTCTTAGACTAAGCAGCAGATGCTTGAAAGTTGGTTTTAAGATCATGGCTGTGGTAACAAGCTGCCCTGGTCATAGCGCAAATCAAGCTGTCCTTAGTATGCTCCAGTCAAAACCTGTTACAATTATAGTAGATTCTTGTCTAATAGAACTAGCAAGAGTAAAAAAAAAACTCTCTAAGCAAAGCACAAAGGACAGCAATGCTAGTTGCCCTACTTTTGTTTGCATTTCTTTGATGAGTTTAAGAAGCTGCTACCACATGCAAAGGCTCTCACACGTGATATTTCAACCTTGCTTATAAAAGTAAGCTCCAGACTGTTTTCCATGTGATATTTTTTCCTAGTGAACTGTATTGGAAGATCATCCTTAAAAATGTCTTTCTTTTGTTGCGTGCAGTCTCATTGCTGCAGAATGTAACTTGTGGTTTGCTGGCAAAACCCTGGTTTTAGTCTGTTTGGCTGGGTGTCTTTATCAGTGTCACTAGGAAAAGTGATCTGGTTATGACTCATAAAACATCTGGCTTTGGTATTTGAGAAACAAATACAGGAAATGCCTGATAGTGCCGTTGTCACAATTACAGCAATGGATTATAATAAAACACTGATAAGTGCCTAATACACACACACAGACACAAACACACACACGCACGCACGCATGCACAGGGCTGTCAGGAGTGGGTTCCCATCTTGCATATGCTCCAGAGTGGCTGCACCTTGTGTATCAGCAGTATTTGGTAAGATTGCCCTGTAACCCCCATGCCTTAAGGTCCCAAGCCAGTGGAAGTCTGTTCCAGTTCACTAACTCAAGGGTGGCACCACCCCTAGCTCCACGGTGCCACCCTCCTCACATAGTTCCTCCCTCCTTTTCCCCATTGTGAAGTCTGACGCGGGTTGTTCCAGTTAGGAGAGGAGCAAACCCGGGCTGCTTGTACATTGCTCATGCAGGAAGACCAGATGCTGAAGGAAAGCTGGAGGCATCTAGGCTTTTTTCCTTGACACTATGATCAAGAGAGTTTATTCCTCAGTGAAAGGAAAGTCCTAAATTAGCCTATTCAGGGTCACTCACATGCCCCAAACCACACAACTTTCAGGCAGGAGAAGCTCATTTGCTGTCTCATTAAGTCCTGTTTCCTCTCACTAGAGGCAGCAATATCTTAATGAAGCCTTGTAAATATGAAGAGCTGTGTCTGGTGTGTGGCACAGGCAAGGCTGACACCTGCCTATTAATGGCGGCAGCAAGAAATCCTTGCCCTGGGTATGCTGGAGTATGCCCTGTGTATGCTGTGTACCCAGGTGCTGCCTTGCCCAAGCAGCCTCAGGCTGTCCCTCTGTTTGGGGCCAGAGGCTGGGCAAGATCCTGAGTCCCAGAAAAACGTGAGGGATGGGCTTATTTGCTGCGCACCCCAGAGCCTGTATGCTGCTGCATGGGAGACCCCAGGCTGCAGCAGAAAGCTGCAGCCATGGAGATGGAAGAAGGTGGAGGCTGCCTTCCTTCTGCCTGCCTTTCATCCTTCTCCTCCTCTTCTTCAAGTTTGGGCATGTGACTGTGCTCATGAGGGCTGGGCAGGTGGGCCAGGACAGCTGAGCCACAGCTGCAGAGGCACCTGCTGCTGCCTGACCTGTCCCCAGGGACCTGGGGGCTGCTTGTCCCCAGCCTGAGCTTGGGGAGGTGATGCTGGGCTGGCTACATGAAGCTTTCAGTGTAGCTGCAAATTGTCTGCCTGCTCTGCTAAGAAGCATCTCACTGGTCTTGCAAGAATAGATTGGCTTTCTTTAATGGTTTTGAAAATCATGGCCATTAAAGAAAATTTTAAATCCCATTTAGATTCCACCCAGCCACTACATGTACCTCTCTCCCTCAAGCACCTCGCTAAGCATCCAGAGGTTGAAAACAAATTGCTGTTAATATCTCTGTAGAATTTCCAATAGATTAATAAGAAAACTGTAACCCTCTTCTCTGGGCAATGTTTCTACAGAACTCAGTTCTGTACCCTCAGTGTCAAAAAATAGCACTGAACGGAGAAGTGGCTTTTCCTTGATGCTACCCTTTTCTCAGTTTGGTTTTTACATAGTAGTCCAGAAGGAGGGAGTGAGGAAAGAAAAAAAAAAACACCAAAAAAATCTTGTCTCATTAGAGTACAAACAGGAAACACTGTGATCAAGCTAAGATAAAGTATTTTGCTCAAAACAGCAATAGCAATAGCTGATGACTGTTTTTGAAGTTTAAAATACCAAAACATTGCCTTTTCTTTTTGTTATGGTTTAAGGGTTACCAGCCTGAAAAGGAAGGACAGGCGGTGTCTGTAGGACCCTGGAGGGTCAGAGATCAGTACTGTTCCCTCCCCATTCCGGCCACAGTCTATAAGAAAACGAGGTTTTCGCGGGCGTTTCCTGGGCTGTTTCCTGTCGCGTCTCGGGACGGCTGGGGCTACCTCCACGTGCTCGGCAGCATCCACCTCCATCCGCTCCCAGCACCACTGCGGTCCCTGGTGACGAGTCACAGTGGTCACAGCGGCCACGAGGCACTGCTCGGACACTTCCACTCGGGACTACTGGGATCGGGTTTTGTATATTGTTAAAGATCCTTTGTCCTTATTAATTCCCTTTTCCTTTCCCCTGTTGTTTTTCATTAAACCTTTTACAGTCTTAACTTCCAACCTTGTGCGGAGCATTTTTTTTTTAATTCTCTCTCTATTCCCTTCTCTTAATCCTCCCCCTGGGAGTGGTAGGGGCAATAGAGAGAAAATCCTGCGCGCTCTCTCTCTCACTGACCCTTAAACGGAGACACTTTTCCCATCACAATGTATCAGTTAGGCTAATGAAAGATAATATGCCTCTAGACAAGCCTGTCCTTAAACAGTCTTAAAATTTTAAACGTCTTCTTGGAAGAATTTTCAGTAATAAAACTCAGTATCTCTGATGCAGAGATAAAAAAGGCTTAGAAGTATTTTAACCATTCAATGAAAAATGCTCAGATAGTTCAAAACAAATTTACAAATATGTTTCATCTAGTGAGTGAAGTGCAGCAAGTCCCTCCTTTCAAAAACTTTTAGTAAAGATAATATGCAAATCAAAGTATGAAAAAACTGTTAATGCAAAGTAAGAGATCTAAGCTGAATTTCAGCATATTTTTCATTTCTTTGGATTTTAAAGCTGTAATAACTAACTAGATGTATGTAGATAACTAGATGTAACTAGATGTTCTTTCTGAGTAGAATTGCATGTACCTCTTAAGGTCAGCAAAGGTGGAAACAAAAAGTGTTAAAATAATCTAAAGTAATTTAAAAAGTGGCACTGATATACAGGTTTATTACTTATGTGATCTATGGGAAAAGCAAGAAAAATGTAATTATTCTGAAGGAGAGAGATTTATTAGCACTTGAACAGGCAGATAAAACAAAGTACAAATTTGGGTAGCAAAATTTTCTCTGTCCCCCTCTCTGTTTTTCCCTATGCAGGACAGAGTTCCACATGCTTTAGGCAGCTGTAAATCTTTATCTGCATACATGCTATGCAATTATTCTGGTTATGATAGCTGACCTGATTTTTGAACTTAATAAATTTCTGTGGTTCCTGGAAAACATGTCAGATGTGACTGGTATCCGTTACAAAGCCACAAGTTTGCTGCAGGCAAGAACACCATCTTCTATCTGGCTTTGGAACAATATTGATAAGCAATGAAAGATTGGAATAGGCAGTAAAAACTGTTTATTGTAAAAGAGAAAAGAGAAGAGGAAAATCACGGGAGTGATTTCAGAAAAGAAACATTTAAATCAGTGTGTTAAGTTGTAATGAGTAAAGACTAACTTCTTCACAGTAAAACCTATGTGATTTTAAAGCAGATCCCCAAGGCACCTTGCTGTGTAGAACTGAGAGGAACTGTGTGGGATATTGTCTTGGACAAGAAACGCTCAGTGTTTAGGGAGGTTTCAGTAAACAGGACATTAGGGTGGCAGTGACGCTCACCAAAGCTGGATGCTTGCTTCCAATTAAGTGCCATTCTGTGGGAACACAAGCAGACTTCTAAGGCATGTGTTTGGTAGCATCATTTCCTGAGTGGTACCACTGGCTTCTGTACCACTATATCCCCTGTTAACAAGTACACAGGGTCCAAGGGAAGCTCCACACCCTCTGAAGTAAAACCTGAGTATCTGGGCTTCAGTGACTGGCTGAAACAGAGATTTGAAAGGTTTGGTCTTTAGGATGCTAATCTGCTTCCTGTACTGCTGATGGTGATTGCTCTTTCTGGTTTATAAGCCAAAAAAAATAATTACTTCAACATATATTTGAAAAAAAAGAAGAGCCAATATTAATAAAATATTTATAGATAGTCTGGCTCTGAAAGTCTATTTAATTATTTTCCTTTTCTGTGTTCTGACTTCTGAGGAAAGCAACAGTGTCCCGCCTCCTGCAGGAGGATGACCTGGGAGAGCCCTGTGCCCAGGCCCTGTGGCACCACCTTCACCGCTGCCTGGGCACGCAGCGCCCATCCATGAGGAATGAAAAACATACATGAGAATTTCCCAAGGATTGCTGCTTGTAGTATGCAATAGTGCAGCACAAAAACCTTCCAAAGACCCCAAATTCCTAACATAAAACCCCAAACTGATCAGATAAAAGGCAAGGACAGTGACTTTCCCAAGTTTACTATGGAATGAATATGAATTTGACTCAATGTCGTTTATTTTTATTTTGGTGAGGGAACACCAAGCCAGATTTTCATTGCAGGTTGACTTTATCAGCTCTGACCTTGCTGGAGTTACATCACTGTGTGCAATGCATTTGAACTCAGTGCCATGCTTTAAATGTCAAGCCTTGCTTTTGAAGAGAGATGCTTGGTGGTGGTGCTACAGGCATCACTATAAGGCTGGTAGCACAACGATAAGAAAACTTGTTCCCCAAAACTTTGCTGAACGTTTTTACAAGTCTTGTTTAAAATAAAGTAACCCATTTTTTCTAACACAATTCTGATACTTTTTCACCTTTCCAAATCCACATATTTGTTTAGAGGGCTAATCAGAGTTTTGTATTTCAGTGTGATGTCCAGATCTGGTTCCTAATGGTCTCCTTCCCAGCCAGCCAAACTACAACAGCCATACCTAGTTATGTTAATGCTCTCTAGTGTTGACTTGGATTATAGCATGCTATTTGTTCAGCTTCTCCAGCTGTATTAGCTGTCACTAAACCATTTCTATAGCACTTGCAAAATGAAAAATGGCATGAAAATAAACCTATGTGGGTCATTAAGTTTAAATGTGTGAGAGGTCTCAATAATTTTTTAATTTCCTCAGCATCTTGCAAGATCAAACTGTGATCAGATCACAAGAGATGAGAACTATGATTAAAAAAGGCCTTACCCAGGAATTTACTTAAATACTGCACCCGGCACACCAGTCCCTTCTCTTTCCTTCCCTGGGTCCTGGAGAGCTGCAGTCCAAAGCCATAGCTGGGGATCTAGTAGCCAGCTCGTACTCTCTTTCCGAGTCCCATCTCATGTAGGAAGAGATCTGGTTTGCCTGGTGCAAAACATTGTGAACACACTTCACAGCTGTGCTCACATTTCTGGCTAGGATTCAAATAAATAAGGAAACAGAGCGAACAGTCAGCAGACCAGACTTTCTCTGCAGTAAAGCTGTAGGGAGCAGGTTGTGAGGCAGATGCACGCTTAGTATTAATTGATAGAATGCCTCCAGTGCAAATACACCAATCCCTTCAAAATCCTTGCCATGATAAATTAGGCAAACCTTGCCCCATGAGGTGAGTCATACCAATGGTAGCCACTACATGAGGTGTTTTCCCAACAGAAATCACGATGATTACAAATCTTGCCCCTGCCAATATTGCCACAACTTGAAGCTGGCACATCTGGAATGTCAGCAAGCTTTCCTATGGACTTTTAGTACATGATATCTACTCATCTTCAAATGTTACTTGGCGTAAATTTATTGGCCTGCTTCATACAGAAAATGATGCAGCTTAACTCCAACATTATGAAAAAAAAAAGGAAAGAGGGAAGGAGAAGATATGGGTGAAACAGCATATAATATTGATGGATTTAATTTCTTTTGGTCAGATTTTCACTCCTTCCCCTTCCACCTGAAACAAACCATTCATTTTCTTTCCCACATAGCAGTGCAATGGTGCATCAAGCATGAAGAGGTGGTTAGCTTTGCCTGTTGGCTTAAGCATGTTGGTCTAAATTTCAGTACTTTTCTGATTCAGTTTCCTCAAAAGGCTACCACATTGTGCTTTGCTGCATGGCCACGCTCAGCAGTTACATCCTGTTTTGCAAATGCTGTTTGGTCCTGAGGTTGGCTCCATAAACTGCTGCTGCTTGAGCAGATCCTGCCCTTCTTGTCATCAAAAACAGGAGCAAAAGCAAACACAGAGCACTGTTAGTATGTTCCAACTAACCAGTTGCACAGAAATGCCAAATTTTAAAAGTTGAGCTGCCATTGCCTTGGTAAGAGACTCCTACAGTCATGTTAGCAGTTGGCTTGTATTTGCAATCTGATCAGGCTGAAACCTCAAGATACAAACAGAAAGAAGAGCTGTGACACTAGCTGTGGGAGCTTAAAAGAAGGAATAACTGTTAATGCTTCATTTGCTATAAAAATACTATATTTGCTGTACATTTTAGCAAGTATTATGATGTATGGCAATTGACTTGTTAATCATGTCTCTGCCTGTAGCTGAAATATGCATTTGCAGGCCAGCAAGAAGCTTGCTAGAAGCACTTGCAGAGCATCAATATGAGTAAGATGTCTATGCATGTATCACTAAATGGTTTGGGTTAGAAGGGACCTTAAAAATCATCCAGTCCAACCCCCCTGCCATGGGCAGGGACACCTTCCACCAGACCAGGTTGCCCAAAGCCCTGTTCAACCTGGCCTTGAACACTTCCAGGGAGGGGGCATCCACAACTTCCCTGGGCAACCCATGCCAGTGTCTCACCACTCTCATGGTAAAAAATTTCTTCCTTATATCTCATCTAAACCTACTCTCTTTTAGTTCAAAATGATTACCCCTTGTCATGTCACTGCATGCCCAGGTAAAAAGTCTCTCTGTTTCTTATGAGCTCCCTTTAAGTACTGGAAGACCACTATAAGGTCTCCTCAGAGCCCTCTCTTCTCCAGGCTGAACAACCCCAACTCTCTCAGCTGGTCCTCATAGCAGAGGGGCTCCAGCGCTCTGATCATCTTTGTGGCCCTCCTCTGGACTCACTCCAACAGCTCCATGTCCTTCTTTTGTTGAGGGCCCCAGAACTGGATGCAGTACTCCAGGTGGGGTCTCACCAGAGCAGAGTAGAGGAGCAGAATCACCTCCCTCACCCTGCTGGCCACACTTCTTTTGATGCAGTCCAGGATATGTTTGGTTTTCTGGGCTGCAAGCACACATTACCAGCTCGTCCAGCTTTTCATCAATCAGTACCCCTAGGTCCTTCTCCACATGGCAGCTTTCAGTCCTTCATTCCCCAGCCTGTACTGATACTGGGGATTGCCTTGATCCAAGTGCAGGACCTTGCACTTGGCCTTGTTGAACTTCATGAGATTTGCATGGGCCCACTCCTCAAGTCTATGAAGTGGTGTGTTTTCAAACATACTTAGGCAACATATAAATTACTTTCTGAAAGCACTTTAGCTAGTTATCAAGAAGTCAAAAAGTCTACTTAGATTTGTGAGTCCTTTTTATTTAAGGGTTCCTTTTTTTCTTGGTTTTTTTTTTTTTTCATTTGGGTGCAAGCCAGAATCATCAGCAAATCCAACCTCAGCTGCATGCAGTGGCAGAGCTGGGATACTGGCTTACAGCCATGCATAAAATCTCTTTTTGTCATTCTTATTCAGGATCTTTGTTGATGTTCTTAGCCATAAGGATATACAGTTGCATTCATACTCATTATTTTCCTCCAAGGTAGGAAGAAGTTGCTCATTTGCAAATAGTCCCAAGCACACAAAGGCTACAAGTGAAACCACAGGGCAAAATGAAGTAAATAATCACTATGATTGCCAAGCTGTTTTCCATGTGCATTTCCTTCCCTCCCCTCCTAGCATGTAATACTGCCTGCTCCTTGCAAAGCAGACTAGATGATCTCCTTTGGCTGCCTAAAAATAAACCACTATTGTGAAATGAAATATCACAACATCAAAATAAATCCTAACTATGTAAATAGATCTAAAAAACAGTCCCCTAGCCTGTAACTGCAGGAAGTACAGAGGTATTCTTTTCTGCCAGCAAGAAGCAGATTTTCATAGTTTCAAGCTGCATTTGGATTTTGCTGAAAACCATAACCGTCCATAGTAAGATATTACATGAAATGAGAATGTAACTGAATATGTCTCATAAACATTTGTGGGGTTTTAGCCTTACAAATTACACATACATATATTTTTAGCGCACATGTACTTATAAAGTGGCAAATACTTGAGAACAAAAATCTAGAGAAACTCTGGTAGTACAATACTTAATTAAGCTTAATTCCATTTGTCGGGTCCCATGTCAGAGGCTGGAGGAGAGTGGCTAAGGTTCTGCAAATCCCCTTGGGCTAAATTAAGGTGAAATAACAGACAATCAGTGAAACATTTTATTTATAAACTACTTGAATCTGGAAAAGGTAGACAACTTGAGCTTGGAAAATGCAACACATTGACAATATGAGTTCTTACCGGTAACTTATAGAAGGAAAAGAGTGACAGGAAAAGAAAGAGATAAGAACAGATATCACCACCCTTTGATTCCGTGATGACAATGATGGATGTGGTGATCCTCTGGTGGCGGGCACACACGTGGCTCCCCTAGTTGGTGCCTGTTATACAATCCAGCCCCTCTTGGACTTGCTTTACTCTTGGTCTACTGTGCAGGTGTTGTTGTGGGGAGTGGTGGTCGTGAGCCCCTTCCCCAAATAGACTCTGTGAGTTGTCTTGCCTGGCAACACAGAACTGCCCATGCTCCCACATGCAGACCATCCCCAACAGGCAGACCTTCTGCTTCCCTCACTTAACTGAACCTGTCTTTTTTTTTGGAGAACCTGTCTGGCTACAATGTTTGAGACATACATTAACTCTTCTAGTCTCTCACACCATTAAAGAACAGACACAAACCAACAAGAGATCTTGGTTAGAAAGAAGTTTCTTGGTGTCAGACTGTATGCAGAAAGATTAGTTTTCTTATAACTTATGCTGGACTGAAGATAGCTTTTACCCATTGCTGTACTTCTTGGCAGATTCCTATGGCAAATCCTACATTAACCAAATTCCTACTTAATTTGATTTCCGTTTTCATGTACAGTCCTGTTACAGTCCTACCTGCATGCTCATTTATAAAACTGAATTTCTGTTATTTGGCTTTAGCACCCCTTGTAGTAAAAGACTGTTACACAGAATGTAGTTAAATACTAGGCTCTACACCTGAGCAATTTTAGCAGATTTGGACACAATGTAAAATATAAAAAAATCCAGACTTGGCAAGGATAAAGGATATTTCTGAGTCCTAAACATGTGCTTGATGATTAATCATGTGCACAAAAGCACGTTTGCCAACTGTATAACAAGATTATGAATACGACTTAGTATATTTTCTGGAGAGCCATTCAACATTGATTTATTGTGAAACAAAATTTCAGAATTTATTACGAAATTATGAAAAATACCATATTCCTACCCAAGACGCCTGGCGTACATTAACGGTAGGAACAACAAAAGAAAAGCTAGTTCTAGCTGCTGAAAATTACCTCCCCTGAAACACTGCACCAATCAGTAGCTGGATTTCAGTTGTTCACATTCCTAAAACCATACAGAGTGTTTTGAAGTGACATATTTAAAAACGTAAATAAACAGTTTCAATATCCAAGATGCAAAATAATGCTAAGAAAAAGAAGTTTACAGATAATTTCAGAAATAATGACACATAGAAGAAGAAGGAAAAAAAAAGCCTGGAAAGATATTTTAACTTTCTTCAGGGAGTACTGAATAGATGGAGTGGTTCCATAAGTAAGAATTTAATAAACCTGATACACTACAAAATCATAAAATGGGATTTCATAAAACCCCTGCAAGAAACTGAACTAACAATGTAAAGTATTTGTCTGAAAATAGGAGTTTATTTGAGAAACGCTCAACAACTCCTAGTAAGAAATTACTTTTCCCCTCTACATTAATCCATTTACATATACTGTACAGAATCATAGAATCATTTGGTTGGAAAAGATCTTTAAGATCATTGAGTTCAACCATAACCTGTCCACTACTAAACCATGCCTCTAAGCACCTCATCTACCTGTTTTTTAAATACCTCCAGGGATGGTGACGCCACACCACTGCTCTGGGCAGTCTGTTCCAATGCCTGATAACCCTTTCAGTGAAGACATTTTTCCTAATATCCAATCTAAACCTCACCTGGTGCAACTTGAGGCCATTTCCTTTCATCCTACCACCTGTTACATGGAAGAAGAGACCAATCCCCACCTCTCTACAACCTTCTTTCAGGTAGCTGTAGAGAGCAATAAGGTCTCCCTTCACCCTCCTTTTCTGCAGGCGAAACAACCCCAGTTCCCTCAGATGCTCCTCATAGGACTTGTTCTCCAGACCCTACACCTGCTTTGCTGTCCTTCTCTGAACACCATCCAGTGCCTCAATGTCCTTCTTGTAGTTAGGGGCCCAAAACTGAACACAGTATGTGTGGTGCTCCCTCATCACTGGGAAGGATCACTTGCTAGGTTGTCGTGGTTTAGGCCCAGTGCCTAACT
>NW_010207743.1:0-7759 GCF_000695765.1 Mesitornis unicolor
CTGGAGCAGTTTGTGTGAGGGAGCTGTGACCCCGGGCAGACCCAGATTGAAGCTTTGTGGACTTGGACTGAAGCAGTTTTGTGCATGAGGGAAACTGCAGGTGTGGGCAGACCCATATTGGATTTTTGAGGACTTTTTCCCCTATGGAAAGGGGGCCATGTGGAAGCAGAGAGAGAGACTGGATGGAGTCCTCCTACTCCTGAGGAGCACATGGCACAAAACCCACTGCAACCCCCACTGTGGGGGGTAGGGAGAGGTGAAGAAATTAACAAATTAAAATTGTTTTGTTTTTATTCCTTATGATGAGTCTGTCTTTTGCCTGTGACCTTTAAGTGGTGAGAAGCCCTCCCAGTCCTTAATTTGACTGGCCCTTTTTGGGGCATCGTGCTTCTCAGCTCTGCACTGGGCCTAAACCACGACAATGAGGGGATAATTAGGTCAGACATTTCTTTAGAGGAAATTATTTTTCTTCTAAAGAAAACAGGAGTTGAACTTGTGTCTTCATAAGGTGGTTTTTTTTGTTTGTTGGCCAAATCTCTGTCCAGGATGAGACCTCAAAGGATGGTTTAGATTCTGGTCTTTGTGTGGTGTTAACCAGGCCAGGAAAAGAAAAAGCTGAGAAACTTGCAGCAAAACCGTTCTTATCAATTTTTCAGCTATTCTGCAGATTTAATAAATTAAAATACTTCTGCAAATACTTTGAAGCTTATTAATCTCTGATAACACTTAGTACCTTATTTCTTACTGAGCTACAGAGGAAAACACATTATTATGGATTTTGTGGTAGATGCTCCAATTTATCAACCTAAAAAGATTTCAAAGCAATAGAGGGTTTCTCTATAAGTTAATATGTCATACTCTATTTATCACCTGGGCTTTGCTGAGTCTGCATTCCTAATGAATGACTTGACAACTTGAGTTAGTGAACACTTAAAGATTTTATCCATGCGAACTATGGGATGTGACCAAAGCAGTTTCAGCCTCCAGGAGGGGACATTGGGCACCTTGGTCACCCAAGATGACTTGCATATGTATGACTGCATTGCCCGGGGACAGGCACCAACAGAAACAGTTATTTCCTCACCTGAGCAAGCATCACTTGCAAAAAACACAGAAGTAGATGCTGAAATACCCCAGGACCAAGGTGATGGTGGAAAACCTCCAGTTTCCAAGATGTATAATTCCATTCTGCCTCCTTCAGCCCTCCCCAGGGCCAGGACAGAGATGTCTGTCCTTGGAGGCATTCGTCAATCCCTGCCTTGGTGATGTTATGCTGGCTCCCTGGTCATCAGCCATGCTCTCTCCCAGAGGTGGTGTTGTGGTTTAAGCCCAGTGGGCAACTGAGCACCACGAGGCCATTTCTCCATTCCCACAGTGGAATGAGGGGAAGAAAAAGATAACAAAATGTTCATGGGCCAAGACAAAGGACAGGGAGTGTTTGCTCACCACTTATGGTCACAGGCAAAACACAGACTCATCTTGGGAAGAAAAACAAACAATTTAATTTGTTACCAGTAATATCAGAGTAGAACAGTGAGAGATACAACCAGATCTTAAAGTCAACACCTTCTCTCAGTCCTCCCTTCTTCCCAGTCTCAAATTAGTTACCAGTTTCTTTACCTCCCTCCCCAACAGCACAGGGGGGTGGGAATGGGAGTTGCATCCCATGCAGTCTCTACTGCTCCTTCCAGGGGTAGGGAAAACACCTCACACTCTTCCTCTGCTGCCCCATAACACCCTTCTCATAGGATACAGTCTCCCACAAATTAATCTGTGGGTCTGCCCACAGTTGCATTCTTCCTCATGAACTGCTCTGGTGTGGGCTTGCCTGCTGCATGGTGCCATCCTTCCCAGAGACTTCTCCAGCACTACCCATGCAGCCACAGCCTCTGCAGGGACAGCCATCTCCTCACATGGATCTGCTCCACCATTAAGTCTCCATGGGCTGTAGGTCATCATCCTGCTCCATCATCATAGGCTGCAGGGGAACCTCTGCCTTGACATCTCCTCCCACTCATTTCCTCACCAACCTCAGTGTCTAGACAGCTGTTGTCCTCACATCCCACTCCTTTGTCCACTGCAGGTTTCTTCTGCTGGTTCTTGAAGAGTTCCTAGCCCTTCAGCTGGAGCAGCAGCAGCAGGGTTTGGGCTTAAGCCAGGACTGAGCCAGGGCCACAGTACTTGGGGCCAGTGTGGAATAAAGAGGGTAGGTGTTGTGCCCCTCTTAAATACATCAATTTGCAGAGGCATTGATTGGCTTGGCCCTGGTCAAAGGTGGGTCTGAAATTGGGGCCATGTGAGCTTCTAGCAGCTGCTCACAGGGCTATCTCCCCAGCCCTCCCCTGCTATCAACAACCACCCACCCTTACAGAAACACAATACAGGTGGCTGCCTTTGCTGCAGGTGAATGACAACTGCGTACACAGGGTGTTATGGGCACTGAGAGGTTTAACGTCACTAAATTCATGTAATGTATACATATGATTTAATTTTACCCCCCTAGATGCATTTCTGCACTTTCAATTGATCTCACTGATGTACCGCAGCCTCGCTCCGTATAATCCACACAAACTCCACATGCCACAGAGTGAAGCCAGGTGAGTTGGCATGCAGGAGCTTCAGGCAAAAGAGACCCTGGCACCGTGTGTGTGTGAGCAGGGAGCTGGCAAAGTCATATATCCCACTGCATGCCTGCCCTGAGAGCTAACGGGGGCCGCGGCTGCCCATTCCATCTGCAGCCTCAGCACCTCTGTGCACGTACACGTGTGCTCATGCTGATGTGTGCTGCAGCCCGAGAAGCGTGGGAACAGGGAAAGTGTTTCTATACACGTTTATGGACTCTCGGGAGGGGCAGGGATGCTCAGCAAATGGGTGCTGCCTCCACTTTGGCAAAAGAAACTTATCTTTCAGACCATGACGGATTTATTCCTGTGACCCAGTGAGCGGAGGACAGAAGACCCTGACAGAAAACCAGTGAGAAATGGCATCTTTCAGAAATTCCTGCAGTAACTTCTTTTCCCTTCTATCATCCAGCACCACAGTGGAGAGGCCGGGCAGAGAAATGCCATTCCCAGCCTGGGTGCCACCAGGTGGTCTCTCTGGGGCTCCCCGTTGCTTGTTTTTGGCCATCTCCCGCCAGCTTTATTGCACTGTTGGGGCAATGGCTCATAAAACCTCCTGCTGGCATCCCCCATTGCCTCTCTTTGGCTCGCACCGCTCCTTACAGCTCATGCAGCCATGTGAGCAGTGAGTTACATCCGAAATAAAACAGATGCATTAAAAATGATTTTGTGCGGAAGCAGAGGCATGGTGCAGCTTCACACAGTCTTGTTTATGGCCCTCTGTCAAAACTCGAGTCCCCTCCTGTCCCATTCAGGAACGCACTTGAGGTCACTTATCTCAGCGATCTGTTATGGGTCCCCATCCCAAATCCTGGCTTGGAAGCCCCTAAACATAAGGCAGCATGTGTATGGGTGCAAGTTATCTGAGCCTCACAAAGACTGAACCTCCTTCCTCCTAACTGTTCCCATTTTCTTCCCAAAGTATCTCCAATTAGGAGGGATGAACACATTTAGGGACACAGTTAATTTATTGTATCCATTTCTGACGAGGACAGTACAGCGTCAGTCAGAAAGTACGGAAAGAAATGAATTAGCTGGGTTAGTTTTCTTCACCGCTTAATTGTTCCAGAGAGGCTGAGTTCTGGGGAGGGTAATGAATCATTGTTTATGAAATATTTCTTCCAAGAAGATGATTTGAAAAATGCATTTATAATTTATTGCAACCTCTTGCTTTCTCAGAGAGACGCAGCCAAAGGAGGAAAGTTCTTCCCTCCCCTTTTCACCTTCCTTCAGTTCATTATCGCTATAATCTTATCTCCTGTACCCTCTCCTCACCCTTTGAATATTACATCTCCTCCCGCTTGTGTGCGGAGGTGTAGCTGCATGTGTGGATGGAGGAGGGAGAAGCCGGCGGGGAGGGGAAGACTGGGAAAAATCGTCACATATTTCAGGCTGGCTCTATTTAAATGAGTTTGGGATTGTGCTTCTCCGGAGCAGATGGCCCTGGAGATAATGATGCCTGAGCAGCGGAGGCTGGAGCCCCTCTCTCCTGTTGCCATGGCAGGCCACGGGGCTGAAATGGATTCTGCTTATTAAATTTGCGAGCTCTTGTGTACTCAGGATGAATGGCGTTCAGTCATAAAGAGGCCCAACCTCCTAATGTCGCTGGATAGTTTTATCTTAGAAAGCCAGGCACTCTAACTCCGCCAGACGAGGGTCTCATTAACCTATTAACGGCAGCCGTGGAGAAGTTCAGCCCACAGGGGCTTTGAGCGGGGAGAGCGGGGTGTTTCCAGGAACGTGCCAAGCGCCAGCAGAACTCGTGGCATAAAAAAACCCCGAGTGAAGGCGATTGATCAACTCTCGGCTCAAAAAGGGGAAAGTTTGGCTCAGCACACAGAGACTCGCATGTTTCCCACACATCTCTGTATGGAATCTAATGCAACAGATCCCATTGGAGCCTCCAACGCTGCTGTTTGCTCCGTTCTGAATATTAACAACAGTTTGGGATTCACTGGGCCAGTGAGGTTTGCATGGGGTAACAGCCCAGTGCCTGATTTGCAATATAACCTTTGCTTTTTAAATCAAGATAAATTAGAAGTATGTACGACACCACCTTGGAGCCATAGCAAGAACTTGTTAGGATAGAGATCATGGGTCATGATAGTAATTGCAGGAGGAGAAAAAGGAAAGATTTGAGATTTAGAGGACAAATTTCTTAAAGAAAAGAGAAAGAAACAAAAAATCAAAGATAAGATTGGTGGTCCTTTCTTTTCTGGCGTTTCTGTAGGACCAGGTAATGCTCACATAGTGACAACACTCCTCTGAGAGATTCAAGACATTGCAGATTAAATAGAGCAGGCTGAAAGACTTTACCTGAAAATGCTCTTCACAGAAAACTGTGGCTTTGATTCAAGTAAATATTTATATATCTGTTGCAGGCATGACAGACGAATCTGACTTTATCCAGAGAATTGGAAATGGGTGTTTTTTCCTGCTAGCTCTTCCTTCCACCCAACGCTTCACCCAGGGTTGCTTCGAATGACAGGGTGAGACTCAAAATAAAGAACTGTAACTTTTTTTTTTATCAGTATAAAAGCAACTTTACTGACTACTCGAGGTGTAGCATAGAGGAGATTTTGTTTTCCGCTGTACTTTGTAGAGCCGCCTCTCAGAAACATGCCGATGGTTTGGAAGAATGGAAATTTGATATGCAGTGAGACAACACATGTTACATTATAATGCAGTTAACTTTGATTAACCAGAGGTTGGTAAAATAGCACTGCACTATATTTAGTTTCACATCACATTTTTTTACATGTTATTATGCAAATTTTTGCATGAGCCTTATTTCAAATGCAACCCAACTCTATTTTCTTCCCTGCTTGGGGGGAACCTGCAAAAAAGCCAACAAAAGTCCACCTGTCCTTGCTGTGCTGGGTGGTTTCCCTGTTCTGACAGCATCCACCTGGCCAGCCAACCTTGTGATATTAAATAGTCACACCAAAGATTGTCACCAACATGGAGGCAAGGACTGCTTGTTTTGGTGCAAATCTTCCCACTCCAAGAGAAGTCAGAGACCAAGAACCTGCAAATCCCTCCATGACCTGGTGATGGACTTGGTGTGTAGCTGTAAAGTTGATGGGAGGTTTCCTAAGGAAAATATTCCCCCCCGCCGTCCACTGGAAAATGTTGATTTGTTGGAAAGGGAAGCATTAAAGGATCAGAAATTGGAGGTTCATGTCTTCCTTATTCCACGAGAGGTGAGCAAGGAGTTGGCCTCTTTGAGTCTTACGGCATCTTGGCAGGTAGCTGCAGAGCCACACAGAAATACCTGGGAATGCTTTAAAAACTCCTCCTTGGCTCCCAAACACCTTGCCACAACTACATAAAATCGTTGCACAGTGTTGGTGCAAATAATCACCTGTACTGTGGAAAGGTCATCCTGGCCTCTGTAAATGAAGCACAAAAGTTAAATCCAGCCAAATTTCAAATTTCTTGGCATTCAGTTCTCCTACCTTCTTCATCTTGATGTTAATATTCTTAATGAAACAGTGGCAAAAGGGATTCATAAGAATTTTGTTCACTTAGCAAAGCCAACTGAATATTTAGATTTAAGACTCCATTTCGGTGAGTGCTGAGTATCCACATCCTGCAGTTGGCTTTGAAAACTGTGGCCTCATCCAGGAACTCTGGACATCTCCCCTTTCGGCTGCTGGCCTCAGAGAAACCTCTGCAGTATGTGCATCTTTAAGCTGCGATGGTATGAAATCTAACCCGTGCTCAGTATCAGCTATTTAGAAGGCTCTGCAGACCAGAGGAACAGAAAGACATCCCGGTATTTTAACAAAGCTCTCAAAATGCAGCACCAGCAATACTGAGTAGATCCAATTCAGATCTTAAAAGTTTGGTTGAAAGCACCAGCAAGGTGTTTGTGCACTTACTGGTTTCTAGCCATGTCCCCCAGCAGCTCTCCTGACCGGGCTGGCCACCAGAGCTGGACCAGAGGCCAGCTTCATGGATGGGTTGGGTTTTAGCACACATAAGCCTGCTCTGACATCCATGTAGACGTGGTCTGCAAGACTTATCCAGGGACACCTTGGGAGGTTGTGAAAGAGCAAAGGGCTGGAGCCAGGTCTCCTGTGTCTGCCTGGTTGGTGCTCCCACCTTGGACCCACCACCCTCTTTGTTCTGAAATCCCCGTCGATAGGGAGGGTGGAAGAGAGGACAGGCAAAACGCTTCTGGGGCAGCTGCCTATGAGTGCAGGCCATAGAAAAGGGATTAGCTCCGTCTTCAAAATGCAAATCCCCTTGACACACGCCAAGCTTGCAGGCACTCCTGGAGCCATTTGCCCAGTCCTGACTTACAGCTTTTACACAGGCTCGAGCTTGCCAACTTAATGACGGAGGTATGAACACCAGTGAATTAAAACAGAGCCTACAAATGAAAAGCCGATTAGCAGATATTAGAAGGACATTGAGACGAAGAGGCCAGAGTGATGGAGAAAGGCTCCTGGCCCCCACCTTGGTTTGTAGCACCACCTCCTCCTCAACCTCTGTAGACCCTTTGCTGTGTCCTAATCCCCTTGCACAGGGGAGAAGCTGACAGCAGAGGGAAGAGGGGCTTCTGCAGACTTCTCTGTGTCAAAATCCAGCCCCTAAAGTTCACAGAACCATGAGAGGAAGAGGGGACCATAGCAGGCTTCATGCTCTCCAGAGCAGTTCTATGCACAGTGACTATGTGTAACAGGAAGGTTCTCCATTGCCATTAGGGACAATTTTCAAGGATTTATGGAGAAATGTGACTGAGAGGCTTCCATGCATGCTGGAGGTGCAGGAGCTGTCAAATAGAGTACCTGGGAAGCTTGCTCAAATGGCTATGGGTTAAACTCCATAGCACATTAGAGCTCCTACAGCATTAGCATTGCTTACAGCCCAGGTCTTCACATTTCTGCCCTGCAGCCAGCATTTACACACATTTCCCTAAACTGGACACTCATTAAACTGGGAAACTTGGGTTGCCAAATCATCATGGTCTCTCAAGACACAACTGTCCATCAGATGGACCAAGCTGCTGCAAACAGGTGGCCTTGGCCCAAGCTAGCAGGAGTTGAGATGATCAATAAGGAGCTCCACCAAAACTGCTGCAGTCTGAGCAGTTCACACAAAGCCATGTAAAAGTAAAAAATCTCTTTCCC